>NC_033645.1:663930-741162 GCF_001540865.1 Ananas comosus
ATATATATATATATATATATATATATATATATATATATATATATATATATATATATATATATAATTGAGCTCCTATGCTTTTAAAAATACCAAGTTATTGGTGTTTGTAGATTTTAGGCCATTGGATTAAGAGATATACGGTTAGGATGATGTGGGCCCCCTAGAGTTGAGTGGGTGGTTGGTTGAATAGTATAATCTAATGGTTGAAAATGACCCGAAGAATAGATCTAACGGTAAAAAACTTACAAGCACCAAGTGCTTGGTGCTTTTACAAGCACCATAACTGAACTCTCTCTCTCTATATATATAGAATTAGGTTACAATATTATTAATAGTATCAACTACTTGCTATTAGGATTTCAGCACTTAGATAGTTATTATGTGATGATAAAAGAAAAACATTCTATTTACTATCATCCTAACCGCACATCCCTTCATCCAAGGGCCGAAAACCTAATAGCAAGTGGTCAGTACTATTAATAATATAGTAGACTTTTTTTTCTCTCTCTCTCTCTCTCTATATATATATATATTTAAGTATAGAGTCTGAGCAAGAATAACTCATTAGTAGTAACGAAGCCAGTTTACTGACTACGATGTTGTTTTCGGATGAATAAGAGCTTCCAAATTGTACGAGATCTGGCTCCGTTAAAGTATGATCTAAACATTTATAAATACCTAGAAATCAAATTTCCACAGCACTTTCAAATATGTCTTTTTCATCAAAGTGAACCAGAAAAATGAATGGTGAACAAATGATATCTTTAAAAAATATGATATAGGCGCAGTCTTGTAAATATAAGATCAAAGTATTCAGATCCTTAGTTTTAAGTAGTTTAAGAATTTTCTAACAAAAATTCAATTGATTTGGATATCTTTACGTCGTTAAACGAGAAAACGCCTCTTATCGACCATTAAAATTACAAATTTTGAAACCCTTTGATCATTAGGCAAATGATGTCGAAAAGATTTGAAATTTAATTTCTAAACACTTCAAGTGGTATAGATCATATTCAACGGAGCTGATCGTCAATTTGGAAGTTCTATCATCGAAAACAAATCGGTAGTAAAACGGCACGTTTACTACCGATAGTATTCTAGCTCAACTCTATATATATATATATATAGAGAGAGAGAGAGAGAGAGAGAGAGAGAGCCTTTGCAGCCTAAATTGAGCGAGCTCGGTAATACTCAAGCTTGGCTTGAAATTAATTTCGAGTCTAAATTTAGGCTCAAGCTCGACTTGAAATTAATTCGAGCCAAGCACGAGCGAGCCGAATATCGAGCCGAACGTGAGTCAAACACGAGCCGACTCGCTCACCAAAAATCAAAATACCTTTTGTACTCATAACTTAAGGGCGAATAAGAAAAGTTGGTGATGATAGAAGAGTATATTTGAAAAGACAAAATAATAATTTTATAAAGATAATATCTGAATTTAATTCGATGGGTATATTTAAAATAGATTGGAATGTAAAAAAAATATTTCAATATTAGCCTTTCAAGAACGGTAAATCAGAAAATCGGAAACTTTTTAAAAATATATAAATAATTACCCCTAAAAAAATACTTATATATTCTCAATAAAATAATTAAAATCAAATCTAAAAGCCTCATTCCAGTTTTTTTTTAAATTTTTTTTCAATGCGAATTTTATTATCCTATTGGACAGTAGATTTAGGAAGAGGACTAATAAGGGAGAACGACAAACTCCTCATTCAAATTATATTCCCGCATTTTTATAGGGATATAATAGTGATTGTACTTGGTAATATTTTAGGGGTACACTCTATGCTACGCGAGGCACCGTACCCTCAACTCCTTATATTAGTATATACGACGCGGTTTTCCTAAATCGTAATAATAATAGTATAATACCCCACCGCGGCGAACCCAGTCCCTGTTCCACCTACATATAAAAATCGCATCGACGAGTCATCATCATAAACGCACTCTAAACACCATACCCTCACGAACAAGGAAACCTTCGTTCCCCGCAAACCCTAGCACTCCCCAAATCCAATCCAATCCAATCCAATCCAATTCGAGATCGAGATCGAGATCGAGAGAGAGAGAGAGAGAGAGAGAATTAATGGAAACGCACCTCGTATATCTCCCGGATCCGGCCCCTCGCCCGATCCTCGACGTCTTCGGCGCCGCCGAGCTCGCGGCGGCGGCGCGGCTCGTCCAGCTCGGCGGCGGCGGAGACGCGGGGGAGGAGGAGCTCGGGAGCGCGCGGCGGCGGCGGAGGAGGACGCGGTACCGTTCGATCTCCGATCTCTACGCGGCGACGGATGCGATTGAGACCGGAGGGGGAGATGGATGGAGCCCTGACGAGGAGAACAATGGCGTAGCGCGACGCGAGAAGCGGAGGAGGGAGGAAGAAGAGGAGGATCGTGAATGGAAATAGAGAGAGAGAGAGAGAGAGAGAGAGAGAGAGGGTGTACGGAATGGGTGTTTTGTAATTATGTGCGATTTTCGTGGATATTGTGCGCATTTTGGTTGTGACCACGCACCGTCGGTGAGACGGTGACTCTAGTTTGGATTAAGAAAATTGTGCGAAAAAACTAAACAACACCTTTGGTCCTCCAAACATCTTGATATTTTGGTTCTAATATTTAGTTCTTTAATTTTTTTAAATTATTATAATTAAATTTTATAATTTAATTAACTAACTAAATATTAATATATTCGGTTACATGTTGAAATGATGCAATAGTATTATAATTAATGACGTGATAATGATTTATAAAATTCGAGTTAAAAATTATAACAAAATACAGCCTTACTGTTTGAGAACCAAAAATAGTGACATGAAACTGCTCATGTTGTTTTGCTGTCGCAAGTGGGAACAAACTGGGCCAACATGAAAATGATAAGAATTGTGTCTTCCTCAATACTACCTGGGAATTTCATTTTCATTTTTCAAAGAGAAGGATAGCATGTTATTTATTTTATATTATTATTTTAAAATAAATTTAACTAGGTACGTAAATTAATTATGCTCCGAAAACTTAGGAGTTTGGATACTAATTATCGAGTCATTTTTGTCATCTTTGTCGCTTTTGGTAAGGACGATCAATAACTATTTAGGATTCAGTCTTAATATATTGAGGTCGCTGATCAATTTGTCCAATGTGTTATGCTACGTATGCGTATTTTTTTCATCTGTGAAATAAGTGCTATTCCTCACAAAAGCTGAAACTGTTAGAGAACGGTATTTTAATATTTTATATTCAACACTTTCTACATTGAGTCTCAAAGCAAAGCATGATTAGCTCGTAATCTTCTAATCTGCTATCACGTGAATTAACTCTAATTCCCTAATAAAAGACTTAAGCTACCAGAAAATAAATAATATTTTAATATCTTATATTCAACAACTAAATATATATGTAGTTTGGGCCTGAAATTTTCTCTTTTGTTTCTTAGGCCCCGTTTGGATCGCGGGATAAGCGGGGATAACGAAAGTTATCCCCGCTATTCCGCCAAACGGGGTGAAATTTGGCCGGGATATTTTATCCCGGTCAAACCTTGCTATTCTCGGTTATCCCGGAATAGCAAGGGATTTGCTATTCCACCATTTTGGTGGAATAGTGCTATTCCAATGCTTAATTTCAAACTTAATTAAACTTATAAATTGAATTAAACTAAATTATATAAATATAATATGTTATATATTATAATACATTATTTTTATTATAAAATTATTAATTGTACTATATTAATACATATTATTTATATTTAAATATTATAATAAAATTTATAATAAATTATATTTAAATATTATAATAAATTCTTTTTATTAAATTTAAATTTAAGTAGAATTTTTAAAAAATTTATAAATTTATTATAATAAATTATTTTTATTAATTGTTCCCACCACTATTCTTATTTTAAAATTTTAAAAATTAAAAATTTAAATTTTTAAAATTTATAATTTATAATCTCAAAATTAAAGTTTAAAATTTAAATTATAAATTTTAAATTTTAAATTTAAATTTTGATATTTTAAATTTTTGAAATTTAAAATTTGATATTTTATATTTTTTTAATTTAAATATGATCTTAAATTTAAAGTTTGAAATTTAAAATTTAAAATTTTGAATTTAAAATTTGAGATTTTAAATTTCAAAGTTAAAATTTTAAATTTAGAAATATAAATTTAAAAATTTAAAAATTCAAATTCAAATATAATAAGTGGATAATATCATTATTTTTTATTTACAAAACCCATTATCTTTCTTATTCCATCTTACCTAACCAAACGCTATTTTTTTTATTCCAGGAATAACCCAATTTTCATCCAAACGCAAAATTGATCTAATCCTCGCTTATACCTCAATTTATACCTATCCCTGGAATAGCCACTTTTTTCTTATCCCCGAACCAAACGATACCTTAAAGTATGCAATCTGGATCGTAATTTCAAACCAAACTAGTAAGCAAACTTGATCCCAACACATTAATTTGCACTGCCGTATTATCTTTTTTTTACTATTAATTGTAGTCCGCATATCATGTTCCAATTGAAACTAACCTTCACAGTCCGTATCTTAAGTGACAAAAAGTTTAATAGTTGGTATCCGAGGTCTCTAGTTTATTTATATTTATAGCTAAATTTATTTTTTAATAAATAAACAAAATATATATGACAATATCTTTTCCTAAAAAAAATAATAATTTAACTTTCTATTTGTTACCAAGGCAGAAAATCAAAATTTTATAAATATGCACATACAGATAGAGGTGGCAATCTAGCTCGCTGTTTGCGAGTTATCTCGTATTCGACTCGAAATGAACTTGAAATCGAATTGCTTATTTAGTAAATGAGCCGAACACGAGCTGAATTTTTCAGCATGTTTGATAAACGAGCCGAACAAGAGCTTGAGGTCAGCTCGCTCCTTTTTGGCTCGATAATAGCTCGAATACATATATTTTATATTTATATATATAAATAAATAATTATGTATATAATATATTACTTTTATTATTTAAGTTCTAGCAAAAAAAAAACATAAAGCCGAGCTTAATTATAAAAGACTCATATATATATATATATATATATATATATATATGTGTGTGTGTGTGTAAAGTTTCAACCTTTAAATTAAATTTAATAAGTAAAATTTTATAAATTTAGTTTTTTATATATATCCAATCTAATTCATTTAAGTTATTTTTGTTGGCAAGCTCGTGAGTCAGTTTTTGTCAAACGCAAACTGAATTTTTTGACTCGATACTTTAACAAGTCAGATTAAACGAGTCGAACACGCAGTCGACCCCAGCTTACTCGCGTTCGGCTCAATGAGACGCCTATGTACAGAGTTCCATCACTTTTACAAATTCCCCCACCCTCTAATCGCCAGTGACATCGCACCCACTAACACCCCCACAGCCCTCCACGTGTCAAACTACTATTCGTCCTATGTGCCCCATGCCCCAACGGTCAACTGCGTCTGTTTGTTTAAAACGGTGCCCTCGCGAGGCACCGTAAGCACGAACAAAAAACCTTTACCCTCGTCAATATTAGTCGGTTTCCTAATTCTAATAAGGTGAAATCGCATGTAGACCCACTGAGTTATAGTAAATTGGGAAATGGACCCCTCAGCTTCAAACTTTTTGATTAAAACTTCTTTAACTTTCATTTTTTTTTCTGGAATTTAAAAATTTATCAAATTTATTGATGCTTTTATTAGTCTAATAATTTTAATTGCTTTTCGTAAATAAAAGTAAATTAATCAATATTAATTTAAAAAAGAGTAAAACTTGACGGGATTTTTCAAAATATCCAATTGTTGAGGGGTCCCCATACATTTTTACCAAATCCTAATCCTACTCGCACTCGGAATCGGAAAAAACTCCACCACTGTATATATATATGTTACGCTCTCTCCAAAACGTCCCCAAAACCCACACCATCTCCCCCACGAAACCCTAGAGAGAGAGAGAGAGAGAGAGAGAGAGAGAGAGAGAATCGTAGAGAGAGGTAGAGAGAGAGAGGAGGAATGGGAACCGACCTATTACGCTCTCCGAATCCGATCCGCGTGGCGCGCCCCGATCGCCTCGTCCTCGCCCGCTTCAGCGCCGCCGAGCTCGCCGCGGCGGCGAACCTCGTCCAACTAAGCGAGAGCTCCGGCGACTCGTCCGCGGACGCGCTCGGGATCGAGCCCTACGCCGCCTCGGCCTCCGCCGCCGCCGCGGCGCGCGGCGGCGACGACTCGTCCTCGCCTCGCTCGGTGAACACGCGGCGGCGCGATGCGGCGGCGGGGGCGGAGGAGAAGGACGAGGAGGAGGACGACGACGACGACGCGGTGGGAGGAGGCGGCGCGCCGCGGGGGAGGAGGCGTCGCTACCGTTCGATCGCGGATCTCTACGCGGCGACGGCTCCGATCGGAGATGGAGGAAACGCTAAGAGCGAGATGAAGAGGAGGAGGAGCGACGGGGAAAGAGAATAGAGAGAGAGAGAGAGAGAGTTTTTTTTTTTTGTAATGTTCACTGTTGTGGTGGTGGAGCGAAGATTGCAATGGCCACCACTAGCTCTTCCAAGATTAATGCATGTACGGGAAAAACCAATGGTTATATGGGGGGCTTAAGGTTTATTAATGTTATAGTGGTGGGGTGCGTTGCTTGTGAGGAGAGAGAGAGAGAGAGAGAGAGAGNTTTTAGTTTTTTAATTATAAATTATTTATATGAACCAAAAAAAAAAAAAAGAATTGCCTTGTTTCTGGAAACATGGATTAATTGGAAGTTTCTTTGGAGCAGTGACCTTTTTCGCACACATGAGCGCACGTGTGGTTTGCAAATTTTTTTTTTCCCGCAAATGTGGTATTGTGGTTGTAGCATGGTAATGCATTCAAATTTGAAAATTTTGAAAATTTAAAGACTTAGAATTTGAAAGAGCATAAGTTTTTAATATCATGATTTAAAAATGTTGAACAAAAGCCTTGTTAAATTATTCTTATTGTTTGACCTGCTTCTATTTTACCTTCTTATTAGTGTTTAAAATCGAGTTACGGTTGTATTACTTGCTATGTATTATTACTGCAGAATTTTATTGTGAGTTTTTAGAATTAAACTTGAGATATATCTTGATCTACTCCGACGGTTATTAGCTTTATCTAATGGTCGTTGCATTAGTATATGAAAGCCGATGCGTGAATTTATTAGAGGAATGCTTCAGTATAATAGGAATATCCAAATCTAATCGTTAATTACTGAGTAATTTTTGAGAATTGAATTGTTTTTTAGGATTCGAGTGTGTAGATATTCGATATTGAGAGGTAAAAACGTCGAAAAACTCTGCAAAAATCATTGTTATTCTTTAGTCTGATTCCACTTTACCATCTTGCTAGCTTTATCTAATAGTTCGTGCATTAGAATATGTAAGCAGATATGAGAATTTATCGAAGAAAAGTTTCAATACAATCGGGATATCCAAATCTAACCGTTAAGTTATTGAAGAATAATTTATTGAGAATTTTGAGAATTAGATGTCGACTTTTCGGATTCGATAGTGTGGAAATTAATATTCAACATTGCAAAGGTAAAAATGTTGGAAATACTCGCAAAATCATTGTATTTGTTTTCGTCTGATTTCACTTTACCATCTTGTGGCGATACTATGATCTACGTACTTTGACCATTGCTAGTTTTATCTACTGGTTAATTGCTGTATTAGTAGGTACAAGCAGATATGAGAATCTATTAATATTTATTATTGTTATTAATTACATAGAAAGGTCAATAGGTTTATGAAAATAATAAGTTTTTACTGCTTTTAATTTGACCTTTATTGCTCATGGATAATACTCTGCACCGACTATTCATTAATTGTTGAAGGACCAAAATTTTATAAGGAATCAATTTTAATTTCCAGTTTGATTCTTTCTTAGTATATATAATTCAATTCTTCTTTTCTTTTAATTCAGTCATTCAACCATTTTTCTTAACAAAAATAATTTTTGAATGAAGAGTAGAATTTGCAAAACCATGCATCCACTTGTCAAAATTATTTGGATACCATGCATTTTGTGTCCCAAGTTGTGAGTTTATTCATCATTCAAGTTATCAAATGTGTGAACCTTGAAAACTCACTAGGAAAAGTTACATCACATGTCACAAGGATAATGTTACCGTGTATAATAGTACTTTCTATATATTCTTTTGTTACTATGTATAGTATTGCATGATATATGGGACATAATTCTTCAAAATCTCTCGTACCAAATAGAATCTTTTGAGTTGTTTTTAATTAGTTGCTTATTACTGCATCAACAAAGTTGACATGGGGGAGCCTCTTCACGATCGATGAGATGATTTTATCCACCGTTCGTATGATCGCACTTCTACAAGATTTGAGCGCTGCACATGATGAAAAATAAATTGAAGCATCTCACGTTGAAAAGTATTAAGCCTAATTTTGAACTGTTTTGCATTAGATTCAGTGCTAAATCCTTGTACATTCTAAGAGGTCTTGGAGTTTGATTCTTACATATGGCATTTCGGTATTAATTTATGTTTATTGATTTGCTATCTCTTCATTGTCTCTCTTGTTATTGTACCTTAGCATGTTTTACGTAATTTCTATTGTATATGAAACCTTTTCTACTAGATTGAAATTTCAAGTGTTAACGAGCTCAAACCCAACTGAAAGTTTAAACTATTAGATGGAAATATCTTGTGTATCATATATTAGTTCAATTTCTATCCGATATCCGATATGTGACTATTATTCTTCAAACCCGCTCTTGATATATGGTAGATGCTACTGGTAAGTGGCAGAGACCTAATACAATCACATTAAAATCAAGTATTAATGCACAACTAATACGTGACACAAACTCAATTCATATATATATATATATATATATATATATATTAGGTGCAACCAGCATACAATCAACTTTACGTGCTAAACGCAACTAGTATGTAGTCACTGGACTGGGTGGTCACAAACAAAGAAATGTGAATCTGGATCTAATATTATATTAAAGGGCTCAAACCCAACCCAAAATGTTAAGCTATTAGATAGATGAACTCTCTACACTATAAACAGGTCAAGATTCTATTTAGTATTAAGTAACTAACTATTATTCCTCACTGCTTCTCAATTTGCACGTCCTGGAGATTCTTTTGTTACTAAAATTACGAAAAAAGCTTTGACAGATTTGCTCATCTGCTTTGGGTGGAAGTACTTCGTGCTGTAGAAACCGCACTATAAAGATTCACAGCTAACAGCTGGCATAGTTGATTGAAACCCTTCATATTGAGTTGTAAGTTGATTCGCATTGCATGTGGGATGTAAAAATATTATTATTCTCTTGTGGCGAAATACATCACTAAAACTATTATTTAATAGTTCTCATACCCATTTGTTGATTGCTTTTGTGCAGAGTCTTCCGCAGCAGAAAAGGCTAAGGTTCCGAACAAGGGGTCAGCAACTAGTTAGAGCCTCATCGATGTTAAATAGATAAATCCATGTAAACTTATTCTAGTTTAGTTCAGAGATGCATTTTGGAACTATTTAAAATGTACTTTATACTTTACTTCTAAACTGTAATTTGGTATTATTTCAGTATAAGCTTATGAACTTTTAGTTTTTGATCAGATATCACTATAATCTGTCACGTTCTGAACTTCAGTGGAAGCTCACCAGCCACGTGTACAGACCCGCTGTGTACATCACTAGGTCAACTGAAACAGGAGTAAACTACAATAAGTAGAATAAGTAAGTGCAGCAAATAGATGCAAAGAATCAACCATAAATCTGTCTCAATATGATATATTTTCTAACGTGTCATACATACTAATCATTGTTGGAGGAAAATTCAAAATCCCTTAATCATTATTATTACTATTCAATTTTCTTAATTATTATTATTATTATTTTATTCTTTATTTATTAATTCTTTTATTCTCTTTTATCAATATTTTTATTATTATTTATTATTTTAATTAATAGGTGGAAACGTATGGAATTAAATGGGATTAATGAGTAGAACGTTGGGGGGCCTCCAACGATCCATTTACATCCCATTTATACTGCCTCCTGTCTACTGTTCATTACAGTAGAACATGGCAGAGAGCTACTAATTAATTATTTTGAGAGTTGATTTAATTTAATTTTTATTCATTTTATTTGATCATTTTATCGCCGAGTGTTGAAAGAAGCTTCGTCAACCTCTTCACGATCGTGCTCGCAGAATGAGGAGTTCCGGTCGTACCTTGGGGCGGTGTTTCCGGTTAATCCCGCACGTAAGGACGGGAATACGCCTTAGGGCAGTGCCTCGCACGCTTCCGGATCAATTAAGTATTTATTTGGATTTAGCGATCATCTGTAAGTTGATTTATTTATTTTCATAATAAAATTTAGTTAGATTTAAATCACAATTAGATTTCTATGCGATATTTGTTCCAACAATCATTACATATACTAGTTGATATTTCATGCTAATTACAATTATCCATCAATAAGCTACATGTCATGATTCATGCAGATGTCATCACTATAGTTTAATTAACTAATGATATCACATAATTACTTCCTATACTACACAAGTTTTACTAATCTCATATAAAGCATGCTAACTAAGCTATTTCTAAAATTACTTTTTATCTACTACATAGATATTTCACTTAATCATGTATGATAAGCATGTTTTATGTATGCACACATTCATTCAAACATATATTCACATGAATATGTAGAAATTACAATTTGTTAATGTCAAAAAAGACATAGAAGAAATTCACCCATTTTGATAAAATCAAACCCACCGAGTACTCATCGGCAGCTCGGTATCCTCCCAGCAAAACAGCTTAAGTAAATAAAAGTAAACGATTATTTCATGTGATTTTAGCACATAATATTTTAAGTTTGAACCCACAATATATATCACCGGAGTTTTATTTAATTTTCTTTCATTATATTCAAGTTCAGAGGTGGTGTTTATAGTAGACATTGTTCACATAAAATAGTTTTACTACTTCTACTCATGATATATATGCATGGGTGGGGATTAAGTAGAGAGATAACGTACCATATTGATGAATCACCTTATAAGCAAAATATATTATTTTAATAAATTGTGTCAAATTTAGAATCTTACATGTGACTAAATGAAAAGCTCCAAATTTCAACTATAGAAGCATAAATCAATAAAGGTCATGTTCGAATATGTGATCTTATTTTGTATAAACTTTTTTTTAATACAATAGTAACCAAAGAGTTTAATTTTTCGTAATTTTATAAATTTTACTATCCATAATTTGATATGATAATATATTTTATCTACGAAATAATTTATTTTATTCTAAAAAATGATTTAAAGTCTGAATGTAATATTTTATTTTAAACATTTGATTGTAAACACTCTTTATCAACAAAATACACAATTTTTTGAATAAATCAATGAGATATACTGAATATTTAAAATATTCACTGCGTCCAAACAGGGCAAGGAATTAGAAGCTGTATTCAGTGTAATAAATTGGTTTGTGCAAATGTTGCTTAGGATTCTTCGCACCGAAAAATTACACCAGAATAAGTTTGCATCACGAGTTGCCTACAAACAAAACAAAAAAAACTGAAATAGAATACAGAAACCTGAATATATGACAAGTTGCACATCGCGGCTGATCGATAACCCATCGATCAATTAAAACTAAATATGGTGCAGGGGAAACTGCAAATTACGAGAAATTCATGCAGATTATACACTTTCTAGCAAGAGGGGATCATGATAGAATCGCCGTTCATCATGCGGCGGTTGACCCAAAAGACTTTACGATGACGCTGACTCTTTCGGCGAAACTTTTCGAGGTGATCTTCTTCCCCGGAACATGAAAGGGGTTGGATACAGCATCTACATACGCAGCATGAAACCTCCGGAAAAACTGAGTGCCAGCAAAAAAGACACATAAGTTCTAGAAAAATAACATAAGAATTCTCCATACATGCAAAAGAGAAGCTCAGATTAAGTTGAATTATTGGCAGGTTTTGATTTTTTTTAAAAAAATCTATTGATCCTTCCTGAGATGTTCTTGCTTGTGACTTTTCCACTTTCATAGATGATATGCCGCAACCTTGAAGGCGATGGATGACTTTGTCATCACAGGTTATAATGAAACACAGTGGCATTCGACCGACACATTTTGTTGCAAAGTTCCATAATCATGATATCACAAAAGCTTCCAGGTAAATGCTCTGTCATGGTAAGGAAGAGTTTGGCACTTCGCTACAAGGTTAAAGTGTAAATCTCACTCTTGTAGCATTTCATTCCTTACTGCCAACGCTTTGGCAGTTAAAAGGTTGAGAGAGAGAGTTTAAGCATTCACTCAAATAGCACAAATTTGGTACGATACAATCTCACCTATATTCTGACCCAATTCAATCTGCAGAAAAAATGGCAAGTTACAGATCCAACGGTTCAGAGCAAAATCAAACTAAGCTCTCAATCTTAGTAAAATTTCAGTTTTTGAAAACCAATTCAAATCAACTAGAATCCAATATTGCCGAAATACCATGATGTAGGTTGGGATCTGAACCAGAACCGACACGTACTTGTAATGATTTTGCAGAATAACTTTTAACTAGAACGAAGATAGCACGCATTTTTAACCTCATAACAAGACTCTGCAACAATAACATGACAAAATAACAAAAGTATCATGTATAGAAACTTACATTTCTTACATCCGCATCTTTCACGTCTAGATCAGTTGTAACCATAATGAACTTCACCTTCGTGTTAGTCAAATATCCATATCTACAAAGCATATAAAGCAAAAGGAACAAAACAAGTATCTATTAATTTGTTTCATGCAGACAAAAATTGTTTAGACGCACGAGAAAGTCAACTCATAGTATACTTTCGTTTCATTGATCAGCAACATACCGGGAATGCTCCACATTCTCTATTTGACACCATGCAACTCAGTTCGGCGGGGTATAAGCAAAACTATACTTGATTTCTAAATTGTAGGCATGTTATCTTACCACAGGGTATCCGATGGGAATAAGATTTCCACGGGAATATAAAGGTCCTTTAACAAGAATTCCTAACCTCTTTCTGCCCACTCACTCGACCTGAGCTGCGCGGTGAAAAATGATAATCCAGCTATTTCAAATAGAATATATGGAACAGTTCCTGAATGTTTCAAGTCGACGAAAAGCACACCGCCCAAGAGTCTCAAAGAGCTTACACTTTGTAGTTCTCAGTTGGATATAGAAGACCCAGAAATGTCTCGTTCAGAGTGGGCCCACTTCTCTTAGGGTTGTTTACTAGCGAAAGAAAAAAACACAACAAAGCATAAGCCACAAAGAAGTAATCACAGCTCCATATGCAGTGAATCTTACACAAATTGTTCGTTCAATTTACGATGTTGACCAACGATACTTGCTAAATATTTTTAATATTCTTTGAAGCGCTTTTGAATTTTAGAGAGCTCTGAAGCACTCGAAAGGGCGTAGAAGACGAAGCACTACCAAAACAGGACCGGATTATAATTAAAGACTCAAAACCTCAATCCGAAGTCCTTGTTGATGTACCAAATGCACTCAGTTTTTCTTTGTTAACACATTAGTTTTCCTCGCTTCAACTAAAATTTGTAACCATAACTAAACATTCTATAACGGATTCTTCTTATTGACGACGACCGATTGATCTAAGCTACACAATAGCGATGAAGATATGATTATCCAGATACCGATATCCGTTAAAACACTTGACTCTATCCAAATCAAGATCCGTATATCGTATCACTACAGCGCATAGATTTTTCGCGCAAATCCCAGGTTTGTATACCCAACATATCCGTAATACTTATGCACACTATACATCAATTTTCACAAATAATTTTCCAATGTTGTTACTATCTTAGATTCCTCTTAATACACTTCTGAAAGTAAACGATCTGCGCTGCTAAACTTGATCTACGCTATTTGAACTTACTTTTTAGATTTTGAGTTTTCAAAATTGACTTTTTTTAAGAGATAATACAATGTAAATTTGCCAGAATAAAGTCGAAAAATTATAAAATTTCGAATTTCTCGACACGGAACTCGAGTAGATCTATAATGAAAAGTGATGGATTAAGCTTTTTTTTCAATTAAATTTTTTTAAAAAAAAAAAAAAGTAGGAAAAGAGAAAAGGGGGGACCTCGCTCGTCGATGACGTCCAAGGAGCAGTGGACGATGTGATGGAGCTTCAGGGCGTCGTCGGCCTCCGTGAAGCTCTGCAGGTACACCGGATTGTTCTGTGCACCCCCTCGGAGAGGACGAGGTCGATCAGATCTGGACCGTTCGATTCCAGTAATAGAGAGAGAGAGAGAGAGAGAGAGAGAGAGAGAGAGAGATCATGAGCGCGAGATTTAAAGCACCGGACCTGATTCCCCACGACGGCGACGCACACGATCATCTCGGTGTGGCGACGATGCTCCTTCTCCAATACCACCCCCCCTCCTCGGACGGTTCCGGTGTGTTCGGACTTCGGAGGGGAGAAGCGACGAAGCACAAGAGGGGAGTTTTAGTTTTTCTTTTTTTCTTTTTTTTTCTTTTTTTTTTTTAACTCTAATAGAGTTACACTTAATTGGGCCTTTTATGGGCCTAACACTCGGCCTACCAAGCCCATTGGTATTTCGAAATTTAGAGCCTGTTTGGTATTAGGGGCCACTTAATATCATTGGGCCACAAAAAAAAAAAGAGAAAGAGGAGAGAGTGTGTAGAGATATTTGTCTGGGAGTTTTGGTGATAGTGTAGAAAGTGTTTTGTTCACAAAGGCTATATTTGAGATTGACCATCACCGTCTAGTATAGTTGGTTGGTACTTCGGTCGCAATCGAACAGGTTCTAACCCTCGCATGCCCCATTATTAAAGGAGCTTCCTTAGGAATATATTCTAGCCCTTGCATGCCCTTTTATTAAAGGAACGTCTTTTGAAATATATATATATATATATATAGAGTTGAGCTAGAATACTCTCGATAGTAAACGGGATATTTTACTATCGAGTTGTTTTCGATGATAGAGCTTCCAAATTGACGATCGGCTCCGTTGAACAGATCTATACCATTTAAAATGTTTAGAAATCAAATTTTAAATCTTTTCGACATCATTTGCCTAATGATCAAAGGTTTCAAAATTTGTAATTTTAATGGTGGATAAGAGACGTTTTCTCGTTTAACGGTGTAAAGATATCCAAATCAATTGAATTTTTGTTAGAAAATTCTCTAAACTATTTAAAACAAAATCTATACTCTTGATCTTGATTACAAGACTCCTATCGTCATTTTTGAAAGAATATTCATTTTCAACCATTCATTTTTTGTTCACTAGATGAATAAAAGAACAATATCGAAAGTGCGTGAAATTTGATTTCTAGATAGTTTAAATAGTTTAGATCATATTTAACAGAGCCGATCGTCAATTTGGAAGCTCTCTCATCGAAAACAACTCGATAGTAAAATGCTCTGTTTACTATCGAGAGTATTCTAGCTCAACTCTATATATATATATATAGAGTCCGGCTACTATACTATCGGTAGCACGAAGGCTTCCGTGCTACCAAGTTGTTTTCAATGATGCGACTTTCAAATCGACGATCGGCTCCGTTAGACTTGATCTATACTATTGAAAGTATTTGGAAACTATATTTCAGAATTTTTCGACATCATTTGGCTAGTGATCAAAAGGCCTCAGAATTGACAATTTTAATGGTAGATGTGATGCATTTGTAAATTTAACGGTGTAAAACAATCCAAATCAGATGAAATTTTTATAGAAATTTTTTTTACTATTCAAAGTAAGAACAGTACCTCTGATCTTAAATTCAAGTCTTCTATCATCATTTTTTTTGAGATTTTTATTTTCAGCCGTTCATTTTTAGACTACTAGTTTGATGGGTAAATGATATCGAAAAATTATGAAATTTATTTTTCAAATACTTTCAATAGTGTAAATGAAGTCTAACGGAGCCGATCGTCGATTTGAAAGCCGCATCATTGAAAACAACTTGGTAGCACGGAGGCTTCCGTGCTACTGATAGTATACCAGCCTAGCTCTATATAGATATATCCATAGCATATATATATAGATATATCCAAAGGCTAAAAATTTGCNATTGATCTAAGCTACACAATAGCGATGAAGACATGATTATCCAGATACCGATATCCGTTAAAACACTTGACTCTATCCAAATCAAGATCGGTATATCGTATCACTACAGCGCATAGATTTTTCGCGCAAATCCCAGGTTTGTATACACAACATATCCGTAATACTTATGCACACTATACATCAATTTTCACAAATAATTTTCCAATGTTGTTACTATCTTAGATTCCTCTTAATACACCGAGCAAATGTAGAACAATACACTTCTGAAAGTAAACGATCTGCGCTGCTAAACTTGATCTACGCTGTTTGAACTTACTTTTTAGATTTTGAGTTTTCAAAATTGACTTTTTTTAAGAGATAATATAATGTAAATTTGCCAGAATAAAGTCGAAAAATTATGAAATTTCGAATTTCTTGACACGGAACTCGAGTAGAGATCTAAAATGAAAAGTGATGGATTAAGCTTTTTTTTCAATTAAATTTTTTTTAAAAAAAAAAGTAGGAAAAGAGAAAAAGGGGGACCTCGCTCGTCGATGACGTCCAAGGAGCAGTGGACGATGTGATGGAGCTTCAGGGCGTCGTCGGCCTCCGTGAAGCTCTGCAGGTACACCGGATTGTTCTGTGCACCCCCTCGGAGAGGACGAGGTCGATCAGATCTGGACCGTTCGATTCCAGTAATAGAGAGAGAGAGAGAGAGAGAGAGAGAGAAAGAGAGATCAATCATGAGCGTGAGATTTAAAGCACCGGACCTGATTCCCCACGACGGCGACGCACACGATCATCTCGGTGTGGCGACGATGCTCCTTCTCCAATACCACCCCCCCTCCTCGGACGGTTCCGGTGTGTTCGGACTTCGGAGGGGAGATGCGACGAAGCACAAGAGGGGAGTTTTAGTTTTTCCTTTTTTTTTTTTTTAACTCTAATGGAGTTACACCTAATTGGGCCTTTTATGGGCCTAACACTCGGCCTACCAAGCCCATTGGTATTTCGAAATTTAGGGCCCGTTTGGTATTAGGGGCCGCTTAATATCATTGGGCTTGAAAAAAAAAACAAGAAAGAGGAGAGAGTGTGTAGAGATATTTGTCTGGGAGTTTTGGTGATAGTGTAGAAAGTGTTTTGTTCACAAAGGCTATATTTGAGATTGACCATCACCGTCTAGTATAGTTGGTTGGTACTTCGGTCGCAATCGAACAGGTTCTAACCCTCGCATGCCCCTTTATTAAAGGAGCTTCCTTAGGAATATATTCTAGCCCTTGCATGCCCTTTTATTAAAGGAACTTCTTTTGAAATATATATATATATATATATTGTCATTGAAATAGACCCTCCACAACAACCTGTGGTCACCTCAAATCCAAATAGTAGTTGGAGATATTCCTTGCCCGATAGCTGAGATCTCGCCAAGCATAGCCTATTCTAGTTCTAGCACCGGAAGAGCAATTCCAGAGGAAGATAAAATCTCAAAAGATTTAGAAAGATATATTCAAGGAGAATGGAGTGCAACGGACTCTTGATCCTTACCTCTCTCTCTCTCTCTCTCTCTCTCTCTCTCTTTATATATATATATATATATATATAGAGAGAGAGAGAGAGAGCTAGGCTTCTATGCTTTCGAAAATACGGAACTCTCCGTATTTGTAAGTTGTTTTCAATAATGGGACATTCGATTCGGCGATCTGTTTCATTAGGCATAATCTGCGCTATTAGAACTACCTAGAAATCAAATTCCATAAATTTTTGACTTCGTTTGTCTAGTAAACAAATAGCCTCAAAATAAACGGCTGAAAATAAAAATCTATAAAAAACAGTGATAAATGACTCAAATTTCAAATCGGAAGTATTGGTCTTGCTATTGATGTTAAGTAGAATTTTCTATTAAATTTTCATCTAATTTGGATACTTCTACACCGTTGAACTTAAAAACGTGTCACATAGGCCGTTAAAATAGTCATTTTTGAGACCTTTTAATCGCTTGGTAAATGATGTCAAAAAATTATAAAATTTGATTTCTAAATAGTTCCAATAGAGTAGATTATATTTAACGGAGCCGATCGTCGCATCGGATTTTCTATCATCGAAAATAATTTACAAGCACAAAGGTCTCCGTACTTTCGAAAAAACAGAAGACTTTCTCTCTCTTTCTCTCTCTCTCTCTCTCTCTATATATATATATATATATGGTTTTGCACATTTCACAATGCATGAGGATGTAGTTTCTACTAACTGAACCGGCCATACCTGGCACAGTTGGCTAATTAAAGACTCATGATCTTACATTCGAAGCTTAGCTACTTCATATATATTTTTAGTAGAGTTTATTTTAAAAAAGCAAACTGAGCATATAGTTTACTACCTTTCTCTCAAAAAAATATAAAAATGTTGTTCAGCAGTCATCGGTACCAAGTAAAAACAAAACTTGTTCTCATTCTGCTTGTTTTTCCAAAAAAAAACTTTGTAATTACAATGAATCGCTATGTCGGAATACATTCATTCATCTTTTGTTTGTGGTAACTAATTGTTTTGGCCTAGCATTGCTCTTATACATATTTGCGTTCGGAGCTTCAAGTTTTTATTGTTCATAGGAGCTCTATCGATCTATGAGTAATGCTTTGCTCATTTTTAACAAAAGGCGAGATTATGTTATTAAATAGTGGAAATTATATTACCAAAAATTTATATTGCACAAATTAATCAGGTGGTAAAGCAACAAACAAAACTACAAGTCGACCAACATTGAGGATATTTACGATCAAAACTCAATATAAGCGATGCATATAGCTAAATACGCAATTGATCGAGAAAAGTTCAAACCGAAAATATAAATCATGCTATAATGAATAAGAACTATATATAAACGTATGTAAGTTACTCTTGACAATGGATAATTATAACTAAAAAATCACAAAGCCAAAGGTAAAATGAACCAAAAAAGTTTCCACTGTTGCTTTATATATATTGATGATTCGTACAAAGAAACAAAACTTTAAAACCCATCAGTGGATCAGTGTCATACATTAATTAAGTCCTTAACCATTAATACAAGTACTAGAATATTGAAACTTATAAACTATTACAAGCATTATCGAAAGAAAGTGAGATTAGCTTATCCTTTTCTTGCTAGAGCGAGACAGAATAGATTTATCGAATCTAATCAAATTCAGTTAGTGAATAATGACCAGATTCAATAAATTCATCATGTCAACATCAAAATAAGCTCTGTCGATAACACGACGCATCAACGAAGCACAACTTTGGAGAGACAGGGAGCCCTTATGGTGCATAAGGAGGAAACTACAAAGTAATATTAATCATGGACACAACATGAGAAACTCTTCATCTCCATGGACCAAATCTCCACCAATATTTGAACGTGGAGTACCTCTCCATTGCTTGAACTCAGCCCCAAGGGTGTGTGGGAGAACCAAAGCATTGCTTCCAATGGCTAGTGATTGGTGGTGCAACTCCTCCAATGGATTTATCTCAACACACCCATCCAAGGCTTAAATAATGTAGAAGAGAGAGAGAGAGAGAGGGCACTAGCTATGAGTCTATGGAACAGTGAAGTAGGGATAGCTTGTTAATGATCAAGGGAGTGATGTGGATGGTTGAGATGCCTTCTGGAGATGGCTAGAGTCCAGAAATTGTTAACTATAGGATCAGGTCCACCACTTCACCTGTGGACCAAAAAAAAGGGAAAAAAATGCAAAGCATATGTTAGATGAGAGCTGATGCCTTGTATCAGATAATGAAATATAGCGTAATCTTAATTACAACATTATAACTTAGTAGAATGTAGATGAACTTTTGGCCAAGATAAGATTATGCACTATTAATCTTAAAATAGCCTACAAAAATAGTATTTTTTTTAAAATAAAGACGGATAGTTAATTAGGATCTGAATGCAGAATGGTTCACTTCAACCGGCCAATTTGAACATTAGCGTGTTTAGCCACTACTGAATATGTATTATTCTCCAACAATAAATATTATTGTAATTAATAACTGTTAGTTGCAATAGTAAATTTTTGCAACAAATAAGAATCGCTGTTATAAATCGTGCGGTAATAAGTAACTAAATAATATAACTTTGCTCTATCACAACGGCACAAAATATTAGAATAAAATAAATTTTTTTACAATAATATAATTTTTGATACATTTATTGATATAATGGAACAAAATTATTGTATCTAGCGTCCATATGCGGTCCACAGATGACGTGGTGGACAAGGTGTAAGCAATATTAAATTCTAACTTGAGTAGCCAATGGGCCCAATAGGTATTACCTGAAGAAGAAGCAAAAGCAAAAGATCTGCACAAAAAAAAAAATAAAAAAAAAAGAGAGGAGGGGCTCTTTCTGTGTCTTTAAAGCTGCTTCTTGGGCTGGGATTTTTTCTTTTTTTTTTTTTTCCCTGGGAGCGAAATGGAGTACAAGCTTAGCAGGGAAAGGCCGGCGCATAGATACCCCTCTCTGTGCCCTGTGAAAGGTACGCGATAATCTAGGGAGTAGAGAGAGAGAAACAGATGATCTAGGGAGAGAGAGAGAGAGAGAGAGAGAGAGATTGTAAGGTGTACTAAGTATTGGTAGCAGCCCCTATAATACACCAACATGACAAGTTGGTCCCCACAAACACTTATTTATATGACCTTATTTAGACCCAGTTTGGGATTGTGGAGAAATTACGGTACGATAGGACTGATAATTCAACTCACTGCTTGCGAGCCACTTCGTATTCAGCTCGAAGTGAACTCGAGATCGATTGCTCGTATATATGATGAACGAGCCGAATATAAGCTGAATTTTTTAATTCGAAATCTTAATGAGCCGAACACGAATTGGGATCAGCTCGCTCATGTGTTGCTCGATATTGTTTGTATTGAATTTCAGGTCAATCCAAATGTACAGAAACCTATATTTTGTAAATTTTAGTTATTAGATTAAAGTTCTTATTTCGAGTTTTTTTTTCCAACTTTTTATCTAGTAATAGAAAAGTGACAATCTAACTTGTTGTACATTAGTTAGCCAGCTCGTATTCAACTCTTTAATAAACACACCGAATACGAGCTGAATTTTTTAGTTCGATATTTTACAAAGCCAGTTTATGTTCTGCTCGTTTAGTTAACGAGCGAAAATGAATTGACCTCAGCTCGCTCATGTTCGGCTCGTTGACAGCCCTATGCTATGGGCAATGAAAAAAATATGATAAAAAAGTTATCTATTTTCGATACATAATATAATGTTGTGCGTATAACAATAAATGAATTACTATATATTTTCTACAGCTACAGTGAAAATAGGAGAAGAATATTTTATTTCCTAACGTCTCAACTCAATTTTGACTAAAGGCATTTAGTTTTGTTTCTACTTTTCGCTACAGTAGTGTAGCCGAATTAAGTACATTGATGGGTAGAAAAAAATTTAAAACTTTCGTTGCAGTGAAAGACAAATAAAATTCGCTCTTCAGACTCATGCAGAAATTTTAATTTGGTATTTTTTATTTTACTCCATGTAGAAAAAAAAAATTATTAAGATATTTTGATATAATTCTTAATTTATAATAATATTACTTAAACAATACTTAAACCATTCCATACATTGTATTATAGTTCTCGAGAGTCAAAAAAATAAGTGTTTTTTTTATTAATCATTTATCTATTAAGTAATTTGCTTATTTCCGTACATTTCGTGCACTTTAAACAGTACAGTTAAAAGCTTTTTTTTTTTTTTTTACGAAGGAGAAATAAATGCATAACATAACTAGCCAGAAAATTTAATTTATCGAGTATTTTTTCTTTTAGAAAGAAAGATAGCAAATTCTCTGCTTCTTTTATTTTTATTTTTAAAATAAATTTAGTTGAAAAATACGAAATAACTGGGCTATGGACTTGTAANAACAATAAATATTATTATAATTAATAACTATTAGTTGCAATAGTAAATTTTTGCAACAAATAAGAATTGCTGTTATAAATCGTGCGGTAATAAATAACTAAATAATATAACTTTGCTCCATCACAACGGCACAAAATATTAGAATAAAATAAATTTTTTTACAATAATATAACTTTTGATACATTTAGATTGATATAATGGTACAAAATTATTGTATCTAGCGCCAATATGCGGTCCACAGATGACGTGGTAGACAAGGTGTAAGCAATATTAAATTCTAACTTGAGTAGCCAATGGGCCCAATAGGTATTACCTGAAGAAGAAGCAAAAGCAAAAGATCTGCACAAAAAAAAAAAATAAAAAAAATAAAAAATAAAAAAGAGAGGAGGGGCTCTTTCTGTGTCTTTAAAGCTGCTTCTTCGGCTGGGATTTTTTCTTTATTTTTTTTCCCTGGGAGCGAAATGGAGTACAAGCTTAGCAGGGAAAGGCCGGCGCATAGATACCCCTCTCTGTGCCCTGTGAAAGGTACGCGATAATCTAGGGAGTAGAGAGAGAGAAACAGATGATCTAGGGAGAGAGAGAGAGAGAGAGAGAGAGAGATTGTAAGGTGTACTAAGTATTGGTAGCAGCCCCTATAATACACCAACATGACAAGTTGGTCCCCATAAACACTTATTTATATGACCTTATTTTGACCCAGTTTGGGATTGCGGAGAAATTACAGTACGATAGGACTGATAATTCAACTCACTGTTTGCGAGCCACTTTGTATTCAGCTCGAAGTGAACTCGAGATCGATTGCTCGTATATATGATGAGCAAGCCGAATATCAGCTGAATTTTTTAACTCGAAATTTTAATGAGCCGAACACGAATTGGGATCAGCTCGCTTATGTGTTGCTCGATATTGTTTGTATTGAATTTCAGGTCAATCCAAATGTACAGAAACCTATATTTTGTAAATTTTAGTTATTAAATTAAAATTCTTATTTCGAATTTCTTTTTCAACTTTTTATCTAGTAATAGAAAGGTAACAATCTAACTTGTTGTACGTTAGTTAACCAGCTCGTATTCAACTCTTTAATAAACACGCTGAATACGAGCAGAATTTTTTAGTTCGATATTTTACAAAGCCAGTTTATGTTCTGCTCGTTTAGTTAACGAGCAAAAATAAGTTGACCTCAGCTCGCTCATGTTCGGCTCGTTGACGGCCCTATGCTATGGGCAATGAAAAAAATATGATTAAAAACTTATCTATTTTCGATACATAATATAATGTTGTGCGTATAACAATGAATGAATTACTATATATTTTCTACAGCTACAGTGAAAATAGGAGAAGAATATTTTATTTCCTAACGTCTCAACTCAATTTTAACTAAAGGCATTTAGTTTTGTTTCTACTTTTCGCTACAGTAGTGTAGCCGAATTAAGTACATTGATGGGTAGAAAAAAATTTAAAACTTTCGTTGCAGCGAAAGACAAATAAAATTCGCTCTTCAGACGCATGCAGAAATTTTAATTTGGTATTTTTGATTTTACTCCATGTAGAAAAAAAAAATTTATTAAGATATTTTGATATAATTCTTAATTTATAATAATATTACTTAAACAATACCTAAACCATTCCATACATTGTATTATAGTTCTCGAGAGCCAAAAAAATAAGTGTTTTTTTTATTAATCATTTATCTATTAAGTAATTTGCTTATTTCCGTACATTTCGTGCACTTTAAACAGACAAACAGTACAGTTAAAAGCCTTTTTTTTTTTAACGAAGGAGAAATAAATGCATAATATAAAAAAGTTTAGACAGCTAGCCAGAAAACTTAATTTATCGAGTATTTTTTCTTTTAGGGAGAAAGATAGCAAATTCTCTGCTTCTTTTATTTTTATTTTTTAAATAAATTTAGTTGAAAAATACGAAATAACTGGGCTACGGACTTGTAACCTTGGATACTAATAATTAAGTTCTTTATCACTTGCACTAAGAACAGTCGATATTTTTCCAAACAAAAAGTTAAGGGACAAAATTGCTACGTGCAGTGATAATTCATACATTTTACACAGAGTTAAAACATAAAGGCTAAAATACAGAACTTTTTTTTATAAATATTTGTGTTTTTTTATCTTTTCTCTGAAAACTTTTAAAAATCTATGTATTATAGAAATACAGAAATTTTTACCTAGAGTTAAAACATGAAGGCTAAAATACAATTTTTTTTTTTTATAAATATTCGTTTTTTTACTTTCCTCTTATAATTTTTAAAAATTTATATTTTACCTTTTTAAAATTTAAAGTTGATATATTTATCTTCTCTCCGTCAGAATTTCATTATTATTTCGTTCATTTCTTATAATTTATACTGTGAATATCTTTAAAAATGACATATATATATTATTTTATAAAATAAATAAGAATAATTGATCATTTTACTCTTTTCATTAATACTGTAACTCTCTCTTAAAACATTCCTAAAACTTTAATAAGAGAGAAAAATTTTGAATTTTTGAAAGTGAAAAATAAAAATTAGAAAAGTAAATATTTACAAATAAAAAAAAACAAAAGGAGAGAAGATTCTAAGAACAGCAATTATGTGATTGGGTACATGAATGAATGCATACAGCAGTAAGCAGTACTTTGCGTGCAGTGAAGTAATGGAGAGACATGCAGTGCAATTGTAACTGGAACGGAGAAAAAGGAGATGGACATGTATGTACAATTGCACACTTGAGTTTTTAATTAAGAACCCTACGTTTCGACGTAGCTGTTGTGTTGCAGGGTCTAGGTAGGTGTCTAGTGCGTCCTAGTACTTTTATTATTAGTTAAAGTGAGGGGTAATATTATATATATATATATATAGGCTTTAATTAATTTGTAGCCTGTGCGCGTAAGTAAAGGAGGGGACACACCTAACGAGAGGTGCAGTGAGCGAGGGTTTACGTTTTCAGGATTAATTTCAGAGTAAATTTTAAATACCATCTACTTTGTTATTTCTCATTGGTGTCATTTGGACTGGGTTTGCGGGCGTTTAACTTTGACTTGCTGAAATCAAAGAGTAAAAATTTTGAATGTCTTAATCTTTATGAGTTACTGGTTATTTATGAAACAGATGATTCGAACCAGATGTGCCAATTGAATGAAGTGGATTTATACTAGAAGTCGTAACTAGGCGTTAAGTTTGGTTCAGGTGAAAGATGCATTAAAAAAATATAACATATTTTGTAACGATTAAAATAAATTTATAAAATCATAATGTCGCTGACGTATTTGTTATAAATACTTATATTGGAGGATTTGTAATAGCATGAACAACTGGTTTAGTCAGATTAATTTAAGAACTATGTCAAAATAAGTTCAAAAGAATATCTTTGTATGATAAGTGCGCTATATATTATATTATTTTTGCTTAGCGAGATGATTCAGATCGATGCATGGTGCTTCTGTATTTCTCTCAATAATCTTAGATTGTGTTCGGGTCCATTGGTACTGTTAGCTCCAGTATCAAAGACCACTTGCCATTAATGGAGAGGAAGTGATTCTCAAGATGGTTTTTTTTTCCCCGAAAGAGGCAATGCTAGAGATTTTTTTTTGTTTCCTCAATTCACTGAAGCAAACTATAATTGGTTAGGATCCGCATTTGGAACTTGAATGAGCTATCACACTATTTAGGGTTTGGTCCCTTAAAACCAGGTGTACATATCAACTCTCCTTCACATATTTGGGTTTCTAAACCTAAGTCGCCTTTTTGAGTGGCAAGTAGGAGATCGATATTCCATATCTCTTAGCTCCCGTGGCTTTATTCCTGTATATATATATATGTATAGAATCATGCTATATCGATAGACCAAGCGTTTGATACTATCGAGTTTTTGGCTATTGGATAAAAGAATGTGCGGTTAGGATGATAGTCTCCAGTGACTTTATTCTTGTATATATATAGAGAATCATGCTACTATACTATCGATAGTACCAAGCGCTTAGTACTATCGAGTTTTCGGCTGTTGGATGAAAGAATGTGCGGTTAGGATGATAGCAATTTTTTAGAGTTGAGTAGATGGTTAGTTGAATAGTATAATTTAACGAGTGAAAATGATCAAAGATAGATCTAATGGCAAAAAACTCAATAATATTAAGAGCCTGGTATTATCGATAGTATAGTGGCCGAAATCATATAGAATTATATATATGTAACTAGATTACTATGCTATTAATATATAGCATTAAGTTATTGGTGCTATTAAGTTTTCGGCTTTTATATTAAAAGATGTGCAGTTAGAATGATAGTGGTTTTCTAAGATTGAGTTGGTGGGTGGTTGAATAATATAATTTAATAGGTGGAAATAGTCAAAGGGGTAGATCTAATGGCGTAAACTTGGTAGCACAAAGTGCTTGGTGCTACTGATAGCATAGTAGTCAAACTCTTATAGAACTATATATATATATATATATATATATACTATATCTTTTTTTTTTCCTCCTTTGAAAATAATAAGTTAATTAATTCTTAAGCAATTAGACATAATTTGATATTATATAAGAACATATAATTTTATAAAATTAAAAAATTTTCATATGTGGGGATGTAGCTTAGATGGTAGAGTGCTTGCTTAGCATGTGAGAGGTACGGGGATCGATACCACGCATCTCCACAAAAGAACAACCAGCGCTCTACCATTTGAGCTACATCCCCTTCTTATATGGCATGCGATGTCGTGAAGCCCGGACCTCGACGCTTGAGGCGTGCAGATGGAGTCGCGGGAGCGAAACGCGTGGGAGGCAAGACGCTTGGCTATACTCATATGGGACAAGTTGGGGAGAACTTGTAATGTCCTTGGGGCTAGTGAGGAAGGCAACAAGGCATTCGGTTATGAAACACTCTCGAGGAGAGATCGGTTGGCAAAAGGGAATGCACCTAGCTTGGTGGCCAACCTCGGTATTGGGGTTGCTCGTTGGGAACTCGAGGAGTCCGACGAGGGGTTCGATTACAGGCGAAGGGTCAGGCTGTAAGTCTCGCGGAGGAGCAAGCTTGGCAAAATGCTTGGATTGATATTCCGCTGTTAAGTCTGGGAGACTTGTCCGTGTAAGGGACTCGAGAAGGCTGGCTCGGGTGTGCGACACTTGAGCGCCGCGCGGGGATTTTTGAGGCGAAAAAGCTAACCCCGTGACAAGTGATATCAATATAGAATAATTATATATATATAGTTCTATAAGAGTCTGACTACTATGCTATCAGTAGCACCAAGCACTTTGTACTACCAAGTTTACGCTGTTAGATCTACCCCTTTGACTATTCCTACCTGTTAAATCATATTATTCAACCACCCACCAACTCAATCTTAGAAAGTCACTATCATTCTAACTGCACATCTTTTAATATAAGAGCCGAAAACTTAATAGCACAAATAACTTAATGCTATATATTAATAGCATAGTAATCTAGTTACATATATATAATTCTATATGATTTCGACTACTATACTATCGATAGTACCAAGCTCTTAATATTAATGAGTTTTCTGCCGTTAGATCTATCTTTGATCATTTTCACTTGTTAAATTATACTATTCAACTAACCATCTACTCAACTCTAAAAAATTACTATCATCCTAACCGCACATTCTTTCATCCAACAGTCGAAAACTCGATAGTACTAAGCGCTTGGTACTATCGATAGTATAGTAGCATGATTCTCTATATATATATACAAGAATAAAGTCACTAGAAACTATCATCCTAACCGCACATTGTTTTATCCAATAGCCGAAAACTCGATAGTACCAAGTGCTTAATTTGTATATCGATATAGCATGATTCTATATATATACATGAAAAAAGCCACGGGAGCAAAGAGATATGGAATATCGATCTCCTACTTGCCACTCAAAAAGGGGAGTTAGGTTTAGAAACCCAAATATGTGAAGGAGAGTTGATATGTACACCTGGTTTTAATGGGACCAAACCCTAAATAGTGTGATAGCTCATTCAAGTTCCAAATGCTATTTTTCCAAACAAAAAGTTAAGGGACAAAATTGCTACGTGCAGTGATAATTCATACATTTTACACAGAGTTAAAACATAAAGGCTAAAATACAGAACTTTTTTTTATAAATATTTGTGTTTTTTTATCTTTTCTCTGAAAACTTTTAAAAATCTATGTATTATAGAAATACAGAAATTTTTACCTAGAGTTAAAACATGAAGGCTAAAATACAATTTTTTTTTTTTATAAATATTCGTTTTTTTACTTTCCTCTTATAATTTTTAAAAATTTATATTTTACCTTTTTAAAATTTAAAGTTGATATATTTATCTTCTCTCCGTCAGAATTTCATTATTATTTCGTTCATTTCTTATAATTTATACTGTGAATATCTTTAAAAATGACATATATATATTATTTTATAAAATAAATAAGAATAATTGATCATTTTACTCTTTTCATTAATACTGTAACTCTCTCTTAAAACATTCCTAAAACTTTAATAAGAGAGAAAAATTTTGAATTTTTGAAAGTGAAAAATAAAAATTAGAAAAGTAAATATTTACAAATAAAAAAAAACAAAAGGAGAGAAGATTCTAAGAACAGCAATTATGTGATTGGGTACATGAATGAATGCATACAGCAGTAAGCAGTACTTTGCGTGCAGTGAAGTAATGGAGAGACATGCAGTGCAATTGTAACTGGAACGGAGAAAAAGGAGATGGACATGTATGTACAATTGCACACTTGAGTTTTTAATTAAGAACCCTACGTTTCGACGTAGCTGTTGTGTTGCAGGGTCTAGGTAGGTGTCTAGTGCGTCCTAGTACTTTTATTATTAGTTAAAGTGAGGGGTAATATTATATATATATATATATAGGCTTTAATTAATTTGTAGCCTGTGCGCGTAAGTAAAGGAGGGGACACACCTAACGAGAGGTGCAGTGAGCGAGGGTTTACGTTTTCAGGATTAATTTCAGAGTAAATTTTAAATACCATCTACTTTGTTATTTCTCATTGGTGTCATTTGGACTGGGTTTGCGGGCGTTTAACTTTGACTTGCTGAAATCAAAGAGTAAAAATTTTGAATGTCTTAATCTTTATGAGTTACTGGTTATTTATGAAACAGATGATTCGAACCAGATGTGCCAATTGAATGAAGTGGATTTATACTAGAAGTCGTAACTAGGCGTTAAGTTTGGTTCAGGTGAAAGATGCATTAAAAAAATATAACATATTTTGTAACGATTAAAATAAATTTATAAAATCATAATGTCGCTGACGTATTTGTTATAAATACTTATATTGGAGGATTTGTAATAGCATGAACAACTGGTTTAGTCAGATTAATTTAAGAACTATGTCAAAATAAGTTCAAAAGAATATCTTTGTATGATAAGTGCGCTATATATTATATTATTTTTGCTTAGCGAGATGATTCAGATCGATGCATGGTGCTTCTGTATTTCTCTCAATAATCTTAGATTGTGTTCGGGTCCATTGGTACTGTTAGCTCCAGTATCAAAGACCACTTGCCATTAATGGAGAGGAAGTGATTCTCAAGATGGTTTTTTTTTCCCCGAAAGAGGCAATGCTAGAGATTTTTTTTTGTTTCCTCAATTCACTGAAGCAAACTATAATTGGTTAGGATCCGCATTTGGAACTTGAATGAGCTATCACACTATTTAGGGTTTGGTCCCTTAAAACCAGGTGTACATATCAACTCTCCTTCACATATTTGGGTTTCTAAACCTAAGTCGCCTTTTTGAGTGGCAAGTAGGAGATCGATATTCCATATCTCTTAGCTCCCGTGGCTTTATTCCTGTATATATATATATGTATAGAATCATGCTATATCGATAGACCAAGCGTTTGATACTATCGAGTTTTTGGCTATTGGATAAAAGAATGTGCGGTTAGGATGATAGTCTCCAGTGACTTTATTCTTGTATATATATAGAGAATCATGCTACTATACTATCGATAGTACCAAGCGCTTAGTACTATCGAGTTTTCCGCTGTTGGATGAAAGAATGTGCGGTTAGGATGATAGCAATTTTTTAGAGTTGAGTAGATGGTTAGTTGAATAGTATAATTTAACGAGTGAAAATGATCAANAAAAGTAAATATTTACAAAAAAAAAAAAAAAAGAGAGAGAAGATTCGAAGAACAGCAATTATGTGATTGGGTACATGAATGAATGCATGCAGCAGTAAGCAGTACTTTGCGTGCAGTGAAGTAATGGAGAGACATGCAGTGCAATTGTAACTGGAACGGAGAAAAAGGAGATGGACATGTATGTACAATTGCACACTTTGAGTTTTTAATTAAGAACCCTACGTTACGACGTAGCTGTTGTGTTGCAGGGTCTAGGTAGGTATCTAGTGCATAGTAGTACTTTTATTATTAGTTAAAGTGAGGGGTAATATTATATATATATACAGGCTTTAATTTGTAGCCTGTGCACGTAAGTAAAGGAGGGGACACACCTAACGAGAGGTGCAGTGAGCGAGGGTTTACGTTTTGAGGATTAATTTTGGAGTAAACTTTAAATACCATCTACTTTGTTATTTCTCATTGGCGTCATTTGGACTGGGTTTGAGGGCCGTTAACTTTGACTTGCTAAAATCAAAGAGAAAAAATTTTGAATGTCTTAATCTTTATAAGTTACTGGTTATTTGTGAAACAGATGATTCGAACCAGCTGTGCCAATTGAATGAAGTGGATTTATGCTAGAGTCGTAAATAGGCATTGAGTTGGGTTCAGGTGAAAGATGCATTAAAAAAATATAATATATTTTGTAAAGATTAAAATAAATTTATAAAATCATAATGTCGCTGACGTATTTGTTATAAATACTTATATTAATTGGAGGATTTGTAATAGCATAAACAACTGGTTTAGTTAGGTTAATTTAAGAATTATGTCAAAATAAGTTCAAAAGAATATCTTTGTATGATAAGTGCGCTATATATTATATTATTTTTGCTTAGCGAGATGATCCAGATCGATGCATGGTGCTTCTGTATTTCTCTCAATAATCTTAGATTGTGTTCGATTGGGTCCATTGGTACTGTTAGCTCTAGTATCAAAGACCACTTGCCATTAATGGAGAGGAAGTGATTCTCAAGATGGTTTTTTTTCCCCCAAAGAGGCAATGCTAGAGATTTTTTTTGTTTCCTCAATTCACTGAAGCAAACTACAATTGGTTAGGATCCGCATTTGGAACTTGAATGAGCTATCACACTATTTAGCGTCTGGTCCCATTAAAACCAGGTGTACATATAAACTCTCCTTCACATATTTGGGTTTCTAAACCTAACTCGCCTTTTTGAGTGGCAAGTAGGAGATCGATATTCCATATCTCTTAGCTCCCGTGGCTTTATTCCTGTATATATATATATATATATAATCATGCTATATCGATAGTACCAAGCGCTTGGTACTACCGAGTTTTGGGCTATTGGATAAAAGAATATGCGGTTAGGATGATAGTCTCCAGTGACTTTATTCTTGTATATATATAGAGAATCATGCTACTATACTATCGATAGTACCAAGCGCTTAGTACTATCGAGTTTTCGGCTGTTGGATGAAAAAATGTGTGGTTAGGATGATAGTAATTTTTTAGAGTTGAGTAGACGGTTAGTTGAATAGTATAATTTAACGAGTGAAAATGATCAAAGATAGATCTAACGGCAGAAAACTCAATAATATTAAGAGCTTGATACTATCGATAGTATAGTAGCCGAAATCATATTATATATATGTAACTAGATTACTATGCTATTAATATATAGCATTAAGTTATTGGTGTTATTAAGTTTTCGGCTCTTATATTAAAAGATGTGCAGTTAGAATGATAGTGGTTTTCTAAGATTGAGTTGGTGGGTGGTTGAATAATATGATTTAACAGGTGGAAATAGTCAAAGGGGTAGATCTAACAGCGTAAACTTGGTAGCATAAAGTGCTTGGTGTTACTGATAGCATAGTAGTCAGACTCTTATAGAACTATATATATATATATAATTATTCTATATCTTTTTTTTTTTTCCCTCCTTTGAAAATAATGGCAAGTGGTCTTTGATACTGGAGCTAACGGTACCAATGGATCCGAACACAATCTAAGATTATTGAGAGAAATACAGAAGCACCATGCATCGATCTGGATCATCTCGCTAAGCAAAAATAATATAATATATAGCGCAATTATCATACAAAGATATTCTTTTGAACTTATTTTGACATAGTTCTTAAATCAACCTGACTAAACCAGTTGTTTAATATGAATGCAACCTTTTGATGAGTGAGGTTTTGTATTTGATTTGGTTCCTATTAATCTAAAGATAAAGTAACCCATCTAGACCACTTTAACATAGTTGGCTAAAAGCTTGATGGTTGATGCTTGAAGTCTCAAGTTCAAAACCTATTTGCTTTATTATTTTAGACTTCTAATTTTGTTCATTTCTTAAAAAAAAATGCTACATCACACTCAAAATTAATTGAAATTTCGATATCGATGCTTTAAATTCCAAGCTAATTTGAAGTATTGTAAGAATAACGCTACTAAATTTTTATTAAAACAATATAATGTTACTACACTTTTGACAGATTTCTCTTCATAGGAGAAGTAGAAGTGCTAGATTTGAGTATTTACTTGTCAACCTTAGAATTTCATTTCTACTTTCTACTGAAGTATAAGTATCAAAAGTTTTGATTTACCAAATATTTTACTGAAAATAACTGTTGCTGAAAGTAAATGCAGAAGTGGGACCAAATAATTAACCACTTCGTCGAGCCCAATTCTTTCACCTGTCCAAAACCATTGCTAAGAAATACTCAATACTTCAACCACATGTAGTTTGGATTGAAGGGGAACATTATTTGTCGAATTTACTAGTTTAAGCTTTCAAAGAAAAATAGTTATTTTACATTATTCTATATGGTATGAGAGTAAACAAGTCAAAGTTTCAAGCATAAACTTAAGGGGGTGCGTTGAATATAATATTTTAAAGTTTAAATTTCTGGGGAATAACCGTTGTTTATGTGGGAAATACCAATCCAAGCTTACGAGTTTAACTCAAAGTCCAATCAGAAACCGAGTTTATCCAAATTAGATGTTGATTCTAAGCAGACCATTTGTAATCTGAATGGTACTACCTTATGAATTAGATGTAGAATATGACCATTATTCATCTAATTAGATTTGGTTGCATCAACTATTTAAGCCATGAAAAGGCTTTCACTTACATGGTGGGTATCAGAATAAATATTGATTTTTATAGCTGGTATCAGAGCATTGTTACTTTTAATAATCCTACATTATTAAAGCACTTAAAAATTGCGACAGCGAATACACAGTTACAAAACAACTAACGCTGAGCCCTAAAACCTAAATTCCAAATTATGTCACATCAACATAGTAAACACACCATTTTTTTTTATTTCTTACTTAAAAAAAAAAAAAAATAACAATAACATTTTTTTAAAAAATTTCTTACCTAACAATAATATGAAGGGTGGCGGGCAACTTTAACCGAATCTTAAAGCAGGCCTCTGCCAAAAGCAAAAAACTTATTAATTATATCTGTAAATTGGGCCCACTGTTAATTGGGCCGGCCCATTTAGATGAATTGTAATGGGCTGGAGAAGGTTTGTCCGAAGGCCCAATTCGACGGGGCGATGTCCGGGAACACTAGAGTTTGGCCGCCGGCGGTGGTGACTCTGAATGAGAGGGGCTGGCCGTTCAGGTACGCGTTCGATTGCCAGTTGGCGCCCCAGTTGCGCGACATGGCCATCCACCCGGTCCGCGACCCTTTCACGTCCATCGACTGGACCGAGCCGCCGCCGCCGACATTCGTCACGAGCACCAGCTCAAAGTAGTCCCGCCCGTTGACCGTGAACCGCACCCCGCCGTGCTTCTTGCATGGAACCCTGCAGTTATATATTGTGCAGGACATAGTTAGGTACAAAAGTTTTACATCCTAAAAAGAAGAGAAAAAGAAAAATTGTGCAGGACATAGGATTTGTCACAAGATCCAAGGTTTGCTTGTCCAAAATGGTTAAATCTTATATATCATCCTATAACAAATTGACTAGTTAATTTTGTCAAGGAATTAGGGATCTAACGTACCAACCTGGTCATAGTCATTTGTACCTATTCTATATATATATATATATATATATATATATATATAATTGAGCTTCTATAATTTTATGTATAAGTCATTGGTATTTGTAGATTTTCAGTACTTGAATTAAGAAATATGCTGTTAGAATCAAGGATTTAAGTACCGTGACACGAAATCATGCCGGAAACTTGCTGGCACGTACAGTACGGCACGGTGCGTGCCAAGTCGTGCTGAAGCATGCGGGTCAAAAAAATTATTGTGTGCCGACACATAGTAGCATGAAATATTTATTTTCTCTAGCAACAAAATATTCTAACTATTTATTATGTCTTTTTATCACATCTTTTGAACTTTATTGACTAAATTACTTAGTAATTTAAATAATAAAGGATTTTGAACTGTGCCATCGACACGGGGTCTGTATCATGCCGGTATTTTATTGGCATGGTACAATACAGTGGATACGGCCCGTGCCGACGGGTACTTAAAACCTTAATTACAATGATAGTGATTTCTTAGGCTTGAGTAGGTGGTTAGTTGGATAGTATAATCTAAAAATGATCAAAGCGATAGATCTAACAGAGAAAAACTTACAAGGACTAAGTACTTGGTGCTTTTAGAAGCACTATAACCGAACACTCTCTCTCTCTCTCTCTCTCTCTCTCTCTCTCTCTCTCTCTCTATATATATATATATATATATATATATATATATATAGAATTATGCTACTATACTATCATAGTACCAAGCCTTTGTACTATTGAGTTTCGGCGTTGAATGAAAGGATGTGCGGTTAGGATGATATGGTCCCGTGTTAAATTAATAGTGGTCCCCTAGGGTTGAGTGGTTTAATAGTATAATCTAACGGGTGGAAATGATCAAAGGATAGATCTAACGGTAGAAAACTCAATAGTACCAAAGGCTTTGTACTATCAATAGTATAGTAGCCGGACTCTATATATATATATATATATATATATATATGTATGTATAGAGTTTAGCTATAATGCTATAGATGGCACAAAACACTCGATGCTATATACCAAATTTTCTGCCTTTAGATCAATCTCTTTGACCATTTTTTTCCGTTAAATCATACACAATTCCACCCACTCAACTCTATTGGGGACTATCATCATTCTAACAGTAAATCACTTCTCCCAAGGACCGAAAACTTAATAGCACCGATAACTTGGTGCTATTAATTGTATTCTAGGCTAGTTCTATATATATATATATATATATATATATATATATATATATGTTATTGACTCATTTATTTGATTAATATATAAAGTAAGGAAGCAAGTAATTGAAAACTAAGGAAAAAAAAAAAACCTTTGGTATATGACAGGTACAATCCCCCCGCGATAGATGCCAATCTTCTCCCAGGCGGGCTGAGCCATGTCGAAGTGCTGGCGAGGAGGGCTGCACCACCCGCCGTCGTCGTTCGGGAGGGCGTAGTTCGGAGGGCAGAAATTGGTCGCCGTGATGGTCACCGACGTGCCCTTCAGGCACCACTGCGGGTCCGACTTGTAGTCGCACATGATCTTATAACACTGCCCGCACGAAGCCCCGTCATTGAATAGTGCAGTACTTAGGGCTGCAGTTCTAGTTCCGTATCCGGCCGAGTACAGATCACCGTAACCGCAGGCTCCACCTATAAGCGATCCGCTAAAATTCAGCTCCTTACAGCTCCTACTTTAATAAAATTGGGCTAGTATATTTTAACTAATTTAATTAAATATAAAATTGGCTCAAAATTAATCATAATATCACACAATGTAGACACGGATGAACAAAGAAAATTTAGAGTTGACTCATAATATCCCAAATCGTAGTCACGTTATATCAAAAAATTGATCTGATTCGAATTTAAAATTTTCTGCTTTGATACCATTTTAGATTATATGACACTATCATTTTTATATTTAACAGATATACAATAAGATCTAATACTGTGATCATTATACCCATTGTGCCCGAGGCGTCGCTGCCACCGTAGAACGTCGCGGAGGCCTTCGTCCACCAGGAGGGCGCAAAACCGTCGACGGCGACCACTGTGAAGCTCATCGCCGCCACGACGAGATGCCAAAAGATGAGACCCATCTCCATTACCCCCTCTCACTCTAAATTGAGACCCAGATGCTATAGAGAGAGAGAGAGAGAGAGAGAGTAAATATGTAGGAACTACAAGCTCACACTATATATAGTGCTAATTTGTTCATGGAACTATATAACACCATAGAGGTGCTTTAAATAGGGTGAGTGAGGCCCCATCACTTACTTAGCTAGCACATGCGACTGCTCCAAACCACACCCATAACTCACGGGGCTCGAATAGTTAAACGAGTAAATTGCACCACTATACCCAAATTTTTGTTCGAGTTTTATTTAAGTCCTTAAATTTTAAAATTAGCCATTTAAAACTCTAAAAGCGTTAAAGTGTATCCTTATTTACCATTAGAGGAAAAAATGAAAAAAAATATCCTATTTCCTATACAATAGATGAACAAATCAAGTGCGGGTATATACGTAATATATTTTTTTTTCTGAATAAGAACTAAAGTGAAATAATTTCAAAAGTTTGATATTTTGGACATCGAATTTAAAATCCAAAGGATATCAAATATGTCACTCCCATGTTCTTCTCTCCATAAAACAAAAGAAAAAAGATGATTAATTATTATTGGGCTATACTATCAGATATATGGATATTATTATGTGGATTAATAGAGCTAAGGGAGGTGCATTCACATGGTCGACACTTGTGACTGTGATCGGTGCACATGGCCTCTGCACCTTTTATACCGACCATATTATTATATATAAAATGAGTTATGTGTTGAAAAATATTGGCATGCTGTGTCATGCCAATGACACATCGGAAGTTTAGAACATCCCGTATAGTTGCACAACAATTCTTTGATTGAAAACAAAGTATAATGCTAATGATTTCTTCTTCTTCTTCTTCTTTTTTTGAGAAAATGAACCATAATAATTAAGTCTTAAGCCACACTTTATTCTTTTTCCCGTTGATTATTTTTCCCGATTACTTTCGCGAAAAGATTTAAAATTAATAATACAAAACATATAGGGAGTCATAAATTACTTTACCTTCCTCTCAGAAGGTCAAAGTAAAGTGTTTGGTTACTTATATGGTGCACTCACTTTGCGTGCATTTGCTAGCTAAAACTTATATGGGCATCGGTCCCCAAACTACTATTCCCAAACTAGTAATTTGGGGACGATGCCGATGGGCGCCACGTGACCAGCACATGCCCATCACCGTTGTGCCCTCTCTTTCTGTCCGTACTCTCTCTCCAAAAATTTAGGCGCACCAAGATTTTTTCCTTTCCTTCTTTTTTTATTTTCGCTCGTGCGATGGGTGTGCTCGGGTCACGCGGCGCCCATTGGGCATCGTCCCTAAACTAGTAGTTTGGGACGTTGTCCATACAATTTTTGTCCCATTTGCTGAGCCCTCATCTTGGATAAATAAATAAATATAAAAAAAAACATTTTTGGCATGAAGCCCAAGATTTTTATTCTTTGAAGTACACGAATTTTAAAACCCAACATTGAGATACAAATTAGAATTTGAATCAGTATAGAAGGTGAAGGGTTTCTCCCTGTAAGAGTTTATGCTTTTGATTTGAGTCTGAGCCCTTTAAAAAGTATAAGAGTGCTTACTATCTTTTGGTTCGGTCCAGTTTCAAATAGTTTTATCCATTATTTCAACACAATTTTATTTGGTTCTCATCTGATTTAATTAGTTCATAATTTTCACATTGATTTTGTCCTATTTTCATACTAGATACAAAATTAAGACCATATCAATATAAAAGGTGAGGGGTTTTAAAACATTTGCAAAGGGCTTAATTCTTTGAAGCTACTCAGGGTTTGTGCTAAAGCCCATGTGATGGATTTCTTTTTTTTTTTGGGTTATAGGGAAGTGAAGAAATATATTATCATTATTATCAGGAGTAGAGTTATTATGCTATCGGAAGTATAAAAGATTTAGTATTTCCAATTTTTTAGCCCTTAGATCAATTCCTTTGATCATTTCTAACTTTTGAATTAATACTATTACCCTGTAGGGATCACTCAATCCTAGGAATACTAGTCAATTTTAGAAGGGACCGTAAGCATTCCAACTGTAGAATTTTTAATTCAAGGGTCAAAAAATCAAAAGTATTAAATTCTTTATGCTTTTGATAACACAGTAGCTCTACACTTATTATCAGACGCTGATTTGTATGTTGCAAATCACTCATTGGGAGCCTCAAAAAGGAATAGACTTTGTATTGTAATTAAGGAGGAGTCAACATGGTTGACAGAGAAATAGGATTGCGATTTACTTTGAAACTCAGCATCTCGGAAAGTATAAAAAGAAGTGAGATAAAGTGATCAACTAACCCAACTTCCAAATTTTCTCAAGGAAAACTGGCCAACTACCACAGAGTCAATCCAGTTGTGATGCTACTTAAAAAATTGGCAATTGGGTTGGGGCATCTCTCCTCCAAAATCTTGCACATTCGTACTTCTTCCTTTTTTTTCCAAAGAAAAACTAAATTTTTATTACCAAAAAATGGCAAGAAGCCAAACAAAACAGAATACCAAAGTACAGGCGTTCAAAGCAAAGTTTAAAAGAAAATACATTTTTGTCAGAAAATACATGTGTCAGCGAAAAAGTAAACAAGGCTTTATATTCTTATCTAACATGCGACATAACTCTGGATGTCGATTTGCATTAGTAAATAAGGAAGATTGAGACAAGTTAGCTCTGGTAGCCAACCAATCGGCTACCATGTTTGCCTCCCTTTTAACAAAAAGGACTTGAGTAGCAGCAAACTTCTTCATGGTGCTAGATATGACAAGCATAAGAGTTCTCAGAGGTCATGGAGGTGATTGGGCAAGTTGCAGGCACTGAATAAGAAGAGAGGAATCACTTTCTAAACATACTCATTCGTACTTCGCCAAAATATATCTAACTCACTAAATTTATTTGGACAAAAAATTTATGGACATGGTGTCCATCTAAAACAATTTGGAGACGCCGTGGATGGATGCAGCGTGGCACCTGCCCCATGAGGAAAGCGGTCGGATTTTTTCTGGTGAAACCTGGTGCATCGTTTTTTACTTTAAAATTTTATTTTTTACTTTTTAGTTATAATTTAATATAACATATATATCTTATATATTTTAAAAATATATGTAAAAAAATTTATAGTTTAGGGTTTAAAATTCTTTTACATATAATTTTAAATGTCATAAAATATATCTCTATTATAATATTAAGTTATAATTAAAAATAAAAAATAAAATTTTAGATAAAAAAACGGTGCACCAAGTGCACCAGAAAAAACCCCACTGCTCTCCCACATGGCCGAGCAGGGGCGATGGGCCCTGCGTGGGTTGTTACGCGGCGCCCATCGGAGAAGTCGGGATGCCACGCGGCATTCATCCATCGCGTCCCCAAATTATTTTATGTGGACATAGTGCCCATAAAATTTTTGACCGACTTATTTAGAGACTGTTTGACATGACTGAACAATCGTATTTCTCAATATATTATAGTTGGACGAAAAAAAAAAGTATAGAACGCGGTATTTTGTTTGCACTTCTCAAAAGCAGAAATAGACCAAATAAATCAGCAATTGTGTGAGGCCCTAGATAGTACTATATATAAAATATAATAAGACTAAAATTAAGAGAGTTAAGAAAGTTAAACGTATTAGGATGAGAGTAGTCCTAGGATGTGTAATCCCTTGAAAAGTTGGGACGTCACAGTTAGCATTAGAGCCAATTATCAGCCAAAAGTATGAAATGAGTCTCGACTGAGACATGATTATACAGTGAGGAAAGCAAGACTCTCATGATGTTTACTGTTATGGGTGAAGCGCAGCTCACCACAAGGTTGATTTAAACTAGCGAGACTTTAGAATAGCGAGACAAGTCTCACATCGTCTGATACTTGTGAGTGTAAGCCTGATGACAACGCCAGAATTTAAAGGGGGAAGAATGTGAGACCCCGAGTAGTCTTATATATAAGATATAGTAAGACTAAAATTCTTAACCCGATTGAAATATTTTTGACAGTGACTGAACCCAAGAGGTTAAGAGAGTTTAGACACGCTAGAACATAAACCCTCTGAAATGTGAACCCTCTGGAAAGTTGGAGCGATTGGCCCTACTTTACATGAACAATAAATTGCAAGCATTAAATACTCCATTATCAGGTTTAGTTTGTGTCAAGAAAAGTATCCTTGTAGTTGTGATTTAACCAACTACATATTTGTTCAAGAGGAGGAAAAATGTTTAGAAAGCTACTCTCAACCACAAAAGGAAAGGAAAGAAAAAAGAAAAATAAGAAATAGAAGGAAGATTCATAAGTATGGGCCATCTTTAATGTTTGAATATTTCAGTATCCAACCTTTCTGAGTTTAGTTCTTCAATACCTCTTCTCACCGCTCAGTAAGTAGTACCTTCTCCTTGTCTGATTGAAGATATGAAATGAGATGAAATGAACGGCAGTGACGATTCCATGCACGAAGGTATGGATGCACGAGGTGCAGACGATAAGTTACGAGATATGAGTATCAAAAAATATATAAGTAAACACCAAAGAAGAACTCTAGGTTACAAAATATAAGTAAACAAAAAAAAAAAATCCTCATGAAGCAGGACATCTTTTTTCTAGTCTACAAATTCAATATCTCAGTTTGAATGGTACACACATTGCATTTAGGACACCCAACATCCGCAAAAATTGTATTATCATAGGTAACAAGAACAGTAGCAAAATCACAGTAAGCAGACAAAACGAAAGGAATTGAGTACAGAGATATAAATCAACCAAATATTATGTATGTGACGCAAAAAAATAAAAATCGTCGTCAAAACAACCTAAGTAACTTTCGAGAGATCAGTGATCAGACTACATAATTAGAGAAGGTGCATCCTACTTAGCACAAGTTCACTCGGGAAAAAGAAAAAAATAAATAAAAGAATGTACTGCTCGATCAATCCTACAATTAGACATAATTATAAGACAAGGCGAAGCGCTAGCCTAGGCCTGTGACTACCACAAAATCCTGCTGCCTCCGAAAAGATCGACAGCTTATACAAAGTATGGTTAATAAATAACAGGAAAAGAAAAGGTGAAAAAGAAAAGAAAAGAAGAAAAATAAGGATACAACTTCATACTGGGAGCAGGCATCCATCCGACTAGATCATAAAGCAGGGAATTGGATATCGAACACGTCTAACAAGTTACGCCCCGGTGGAATCTGCTTGGATCGGACCGTTGGAATTAGATTCACGGCCCCGGCCTCTACCGCGGGTTTGCCCCCTCCCGCGACCACGCCCTGCATGCAGAAAACCATTTCAGTTTCGACAAAAAACATTAATCAAAAAGGATAATTCTTGTGATTTTCATTACGTTTTTTTTTTCTCTCATCCTTAGAGGTGAATATGTATTCGGAATAGTTATTTGGATTCATATATGATTTCAAAATATCCAGATCCATATATGATTTCAAAATACCCGAATCTGGATCTTCGTATATTCATCACGCATTTTGATTAACTCCAAGCTTATACAGGTTACATGTTAACATTTTCCCCCAAAAAAAAAAGAAGCTGCCTGATACCCTATTTGTATCCAAACATGTTTTAAACCAAATCAATTGAATAGATATATCCGAATTTATATTTGTGAAACTGAAAATCCATATGAATATGGTTTAACAAAATGCCCATCTACAGAAAATTCTCTCTCATACAAAACGAAGTTAGCCTCATGAATTTGACGATGCACAAATTAAGAAGTATCTGAGTTAGAAGCTACAGTTGGAGGAATATATATCAACATTCAAATTTTCAGGGTTATTATGAAATAGATAAAAGAGATAAATAAGGAAAGGTGAATAAGTTCCGAGCAAGCATTTGAGTATCTTAAAATTGAGATCATATAATCTAAGGCGAAGGTGATATTTGACGTTTCATATAACTAGTCATCAACCAAGGCAATGACCCACCTCGGCCTTGGTAGGGAACAGGCGCCTCCTCGTTATAGTAACCAGCTTCTTGCTGATAACTAGACCAGCCACCATAGCCACCTCTTCTGCCACGACCCCTGAAACCACGGCCTCTTCCACGAGAATAACCACCATTACCATACCCACGGCCGCCGCGGTTGTCATAACTTCCATCACCATAGTCCATCGCACCATTGCCTATACATTGATGTGCACAGTGGCATTATGAATTACATCTCACTTACAAGAATAGAAGCTTCATACAAAATCACTAGACTTACCACGAGCCCTTCCCCTACCACGACCACCACGGCCTCTCCCCCGACCAGCAGGTGAGCCCTCTACATTTTCAACAAGATATTAATGAAAAAAAAGGAGCATAAAAAAGCATCAAATAACCAAAGGCATCTTTGGCAATGTTTATGTTACTTTCTTGGTACGTATAAAGGCACATAGGATGAACTTCTTTTTTTTGTTTTGCTAATGTTAATTAGTTTCAAAGTATCGTCCACTTTTCGAACCAAAGCAACAAAAAGATTACCACAGCATTCTTATTTTCTAGTGACAAAAAGAACCCCTAAAAGAAAGAAGTAGCAAAAAAAACCCATTAATAGCAAGATCACCATATATCCTTTTAACCTTCAAAGAACTTGAGAAAATTTAGAAGAGAAAAACATAAACATGCTAACACACAGCAATATTTGAAAGTCTACCTCCTTCATAGTCAAATTCGACCATTGGCTTCACCAGATCAGCCGGTAAAGGAGGTTGATACCTGGGAATAGCTATCGATGATTAAAAACAAATTGAAGTGCTCAAACATCAAGAGGAATCAGATAACTTTTTTCAAGAATAAAGAATTAACCATCCAATATCGTAAATGTGAGTGTTGAGAGAATGACTTGAGACTGTGGACAAGTAAATGGAATTCAACTCTTTATAAAAAAGAAAAGAGCTTCTAATCAAATGGGATATAATCCAAAAAAAATTGTCCCAAATAGAAAAAAGTGTGAGTGATTACTAGTGTCTTTGGTTTCTGGTTGTTTGAGCAAATGCGATGGCCCAGAACAGGAAAACTACAATTATTGGAAAAGGATGAACTCATGTAGAATGAATGTTAAGAGCCAATTTTGAACATACCTAGCATAGCTACTAATTTGTTAAGAGGAGTTCCAAGATACAAATGTAATTAAAAAGTAAGCATTGCATGTCTAATATCTAGAGGACGGTCACAAGATGGACAGTTTACTATTGCTAGAAAGAAAATTAATAAAAACAATAAGACATAGTAAGATAGAATTAGATGCTCACCCAACAGAGGACTTATCAAGCTCACTCTTCGACAATGTAATTGTGATCATAGACACGTGCCTAGTGGTCTCAAGACTGCAAAAGATAATCAGAATTGAGACATAGCTATTACAAAGTTTCAATTTCCAAGCAGAGGACATGGCTTTAAACCAACACACGTCCAACCACATCCACTACGCAAGCAACCTTCTACTTGTAAGTTGTAAAATAAAGGCATGATGACTTCTTACGGAAGTAGCCCTTCCTCCAAGGGTTCCCACGTGTCAGTTATATCAGTAGACCCAATAGCAGTATTTTGATGAAGACCAACTATCCTTCTCTGCATGCAAGGATAGTTGACAACAATAAGAATGGACAGCAAATGCTTGTTGTCTGTTTTCTAGAAACATGCACTAGTGGGTGGGGGAGAAGGGGGAGGAGAGACCAGAATACCTTGATGAGTTCCACAATCATGATAGTTTTGTTGATAGCCCTTCCCATTGCCTTGAAGACAATTTCATTGGAACCTTTTTCCTAAAGTTCATTTGTAACTTATCAATACGACAAGACTATTAAATTAAAAAGGTGAAGTACATATAAGTTAAAAAAGGAATTTCAATGCTTTGTAATATATCTGCATCTGACTATTTTGTCAAGCTTTCATATCACAAATAAAAAGAAATAAAAAGGCGCTGCAATTCCTGATCAAATTATCGACAGTTCAGAACTATGTTTCATCCACCTGAATTTTGCTAAATATCAAAACATAACGACAGAGACATAGGTGGTCGGGAAAGAATTTTTAGGCATAGATAAATCTCTATCTCATAGTTGCTCATAAGTCGCATGGTTCGCATGGTGTATCATGAGAAAATAACAAAAGAAACCACCAAAATAGGCAGGGGAAATTTTCATTCAGTGAATATATTTTCATACAGTGAATACACTAAGATTGCTGCAGTAGGCAATAGTAAGCTTGAAACACAATTTTCCCGTTATAGATTAAGATAACGCCACAGATTTATTTTATTTCGGTCTCGAACAAGAATCGGTAGGGTTTTCGAGCTGACCCAAACCCAAATTTCCTACTACATGCCCATTGTAGGGCCCAAGAGAGACAAGCACTCAAAAAGGAAATTACACACACAAATAAAAAAACACAATCCGTATGAATAGCACTCACACAAACCAAAAACCATTGGTGCTTTGTAAAGGTGGTGCAACGCAAATATGTTCCCTAAAAGCTAAACCTTTAATATATGTATCACTTTCATAATATCAATCTTCAAAAGAACGTATAAAAATAGGTCTTTTAAGGAAAACAATGACTTGAGACCTCTTAATGCTCCCAAACTACAATAGCAACATTACAAACAACAACACTACAAATTCATTGCTCGAAACCTCAAAAATGAGATCTTTTCTCCTAGAGAACACACCTGGAGCAAGCTGGAGGCGTATGTAATGTAGCTGCGCATCCTCCCCTGCGTCGTGATGCGGATCTCATTCTCCTTAATCGGGGTTTCCTCCCTCGGCTTCTCCACCTTTTGGTACCGATCCATCTTGCACAACCCCCAAAATACACCAAATCAGTGACCAAATCAAATACCCCAACAACCAACAAACCCTAATCTCATCAACATCAACAGATCTAACCCAAAACAGTCAAAAAAAACGAGAAAAGGAGTTTTAGGCGATTTTTGAATCAGTAAGAAGAAGAAAACAAAACAAGAACCAATTTTTCCCGTTCGAAGAAGCAACGGGGGGAGGAATTAGGGTTTACCAGTGTAGCTCCGTCGCCTTCTACGGCCCGTGTACTCCTCTTTGCGCCCCGAGAGCTCCCCTCCTCCGCAACCGCCCTCCGCGTTTTATATAATATCGTCTCCGCGCGAGGGCGACAACGAACTTGCTCGCCTCCCTCCGCGTATCGGCTAGGGTTTGCTCCTTTTGTCCCCAAAACGCCCCTCGCTTTCGCTCAAATTACGGGCTTTGAGATTCGTGATTGATGAACGGTGGGATTTTAAAGAATGTGGTACGTCATTCCTTGAGGTCGCCTCTCCGGTTTTGTGGACCGGGTTCATCCGGGGGAGGTGATCTTCGGTGTAACGCTTATATACATAGGTTTGGGAGGCTGACATGTGGGTCCTACGAAAAATTGAAGGATCACCTCTCAACTATAGATAATTGTGAAGTTACACCTTCATTTTTAACTTTCCTTTTAGAGCATAGTTAGTTAATTTGGATTCGACAAAAATTCTATATGGATATAATACGCATAAAATTTATATTCTAATTTTTAAATTTGTTGAAAAATTCGGCTTAAAAAATAGATTCGATATAAAATATAAAATATAAAATATAAAATATAAGATAATCTATATTTAAAAATAATAATTATAATTTTTTTATTCATATTTTTAATAATTCGGGAATAATTTGCGAATTATTCGGCTGGTCCAAAAATTCGCGAATAATTCTCTTTCTTTGAAAAAAATTTGTAAACGGACCGTTTAACTCGGATTTTTAATAATTCGCGAATAATTCGCAAATTAACTAACAAAGTTTTAGAGTACCCTAGTTTTTGAATGTTTTAGAGTTAAATTTATTATAGTTACTTTGATAAAAAGAAATTGTTTAAATTTACAGATCTATTAGCTTTTAATTATTTATTACTTTAGTTTATTTGCTAAAAATAATTAAAATTATTAGTAAATTTGGTGAAATCTTTAAGTTATTTTGACTAAAACTACTTATTCGTGAGGGAATGTTAGTAAAAATAATGATAATTAACAGGGCCATTTCAAAATGGCTTATTACCGAGTTTTTTATCTTTCTTTTGTAAAATGTTATACCAAAAATTTTTCTAAGAAATACAAAAATTTATTCAGTAGCTATTTAAACTTTAATCCTATTTTTGCTGATTTATCTGTATAAATATTATATTAAAATCCCTACATATACATGTTCAAAGGTTAAAACAAGGCTAAAAGAATACAAGATGAAACCATTGATGAACATAGTTAATTCTCAGTGCTATTAAAAGATGTTAAATTGTAATTTTAAAAAATAAATTAAGAAATGTATAAAAAAGTTAAATATACTTTTATAATTGTCTTAAAACTCAGGGACTTATAAATAATATGAATTTTGGCTGTTAAAATGTATGAACGGGGACATGTAAACGTTACGTGGAAGATTTTTCAAAGTTGGAGATGGATCCCAACGAAGATGTGGGCCCACGATCTGTGTCGTGAGGGCCCACAAACGGTTCGTGGACGTGATGGTATAGATCTCCGGGCCCCACCGTACGGGGTTCCACGTGTCCCGCTCTAAATCCTAATATACATTAAATTTTTTTAAAAAAAATATAAATTAATAAAAGTATATAAGTGGAAGCTTTTTTTTTTTTTTTTTTTGAGTACCCTGTGACCAATAAAACCCTATTTATATTGTACGGCTACTGGGGGAAGCCATTGTCTTATTAAATATAAAATAAAACAATAATTACTACCAATGTTTTATTCTTTTTAATAGAAGAACAAAGTTTGTTGGCCAATTTGCATAAAAAATCCACTTATTTTGGACTTTTGTAAAATCGGGTCATTTTTTTGGCTTTTGCAGATTCGGTCCGCTTTTTCAGCAAACTGACCAAAATACCCTTATATCTTTTTCTCTTTCCTTTTTCTCTCTCCTCTTTTTTTTCTTTCGTTCTTTTTTCTTTTTCTTCCCAGAGAGCGGCGAAGACGGAGCGGAGGTGCCCTTATACCTTTTTCTTTTCTCTTTTTTCTCTCGTTCTTGTCCCTTTTTTCTTTCTTCCCAGAGACGGCGAAGATAGAGCGGCGTCGCGCCGCGCCCCACCTTCCTCGCCTCGATCCTCCTAGAGCGGGCTGTGACTTTTATTTTTTTGCATTTTTTTTTTTTTCTTCTCTGAACTCTCCTCCACAGTTTCCGACGACGGCGCGCTCTCTCGCTCTTCCCTGCCCTTCCGTCCTCCTTCTCCCTCCTTCTCTGCTGCCTCGACGACGATGCATCTTCGCGACACGACGCCGACACGCTGGAGATCACGCGGCGCTGCAGCTCGGAGTGGGGTCTTTAGCGGCGTCGTCACCGACACCGTGGCTATTGACAGAGAGGGTGAAAAAAAAAAACAGAAAAAAAATAAAGATAAAAAAATATATAAAAAAAAGAATGAGATGAAATTGTATCGTTAACTACAAAAAAATTACAATTGCCACTACTTAAGATGTAAACTTCCAGCTTTAAAAATAAAAATTACACTTTTTAAATGAAAATTACACTCTTTGAAAGATTATTTATACTGTTTCTCTTCTTATTGCATTCTTTCAGATAAAACTGCACCCACTAAGATAAAAATTACACTCTTTAAATGAAATTGCACTATTTCTTCTCTCTGTTGCAGCCTTCTCCTCTTGTTGCATCATTTTCCTTGCTTGTTTACACTATTTTTTATCTTAAACTGCACCCATTTAGAAGATATTTATACTGCTTCTCCTCTTGTTGCACTGTTTCTTCTCACAAGAGGAGAAACAGTGCAACAAGAGAGAAGCAGTATAAATATTGTTAAAGATGTGTAGTTTTAAAATAAAAAATAGTGTAAAAGAGGAGAAATGCTGAACAAGAAAAATATCCAGCCATTTATCTTAAACTGCACTCATTTAAAAGATATTTACACTGCTTCTCCTCTTGTTGCACTGTTTCTCCTCTTGTTGCACTGTTTCTCCTCTTTAAAGAGGAAGAAACAGTGCACAAGAAGGAGAAACAGTGCAACAAGAGGAGAAGCAGTATAAATATCTGTTAAAGATGTGTAGTTTAAATAAAAAACAGTGTAACAAGAGAAAAAATGGTGCAACAAAAAAAAAAACGCTACACCATTTATCTAAACTGCACCCATTAAGAGATATTTATACTGCTCTCCTCTTGTTGCACTGTTTCTCCTCTTTAAAGAGGAGAAACGTGCAACAAGAGGAGAAACAGTGCAACAAGAGGAGAAGCAGTATAAATATCTGTTAAAGATGTGCACTGTTAAAATAAAAAACAGTCCAACCCTGTTCGCCGCCGGCCGCTGCGCTGCAGCGACGGGATCGGGCTGGGGTCCGTGGCGGACGCGGCGCTCGACGTCGTCGTGGAGAGTAAAGGCGCTGGTCGGCGGCTTCTGCGCGGCGGCGGGAGGAGGGCAGCGCGACGGAGAAGAACACGCGCGGCGCTGGTGCCGGCGCCGGTTCGCTTCCGCCTCCCCCTCCTGCGCCTGCGCCTTGGCCTCCCCTTCTTCTTCTTCGCGTTGTCTTCTTCTCCGCATCCAGCCCGACCCCGTTCGCCGCCGCTGCCGCCGCGGCGACGGGATCGGCTGGGGTCCGCGGCGGCGGAAGAGAGGAGGAGGGGTCGCGGGCGGTGGAGAGAGGAGTGAGAAGGGGGCGACGGTAAAGAAGGATGGTGAGGAGGGAGGCGACGGTGAAGAAAGGCGACGGTCCGCCTTTTTTTTTTCGGCGAGAAAAAAAAAAAAAGAACGAAGAAACGAAGAGGAGAGAGAAAGAGAAAGAGAAAAAAGTAATAAAGATATTTGGTCAGTTTGCAAAAAGCGGACCGAATCTGCAAAAACGAAAAAAGTGACCGGTTTGCAAAAGCCAAAATAAATGAATTTTTTATGCAAAAAGGCCAAATTTGTTTCTTCATTGACAAGAATTTTTGTAAATAGTTGTGACTCAGCAGAGCTGGCCATCTCTTAAAAGAAGGACAGAGAGTTTAATAATTAATTTTAAGGTTTTAAGTTTAAAATCTAATTATTTTATTTTTCAGCTAAATTTATTTTTGAAAAAAGAATAAAGAGGATAGCATCTGCCTTTCCCTCAAGAAATAAAAAAATTACAAAGCTTTCTCTCCAAAAAAAAAAAAAAAAAAAAAAGAGTTATGGCTTAGTACAACCACAAAATAACAAATCCTAAAAAATTCATCGGCTAAAAAATTTATAATATGCAATATTCATATCCTTGTAAAAGCATAGTAGCATTTTTAGATTTAGTGACTAAGTTTTACGAAAATTAAAAAAAATTAGCGAAGCATTATTTCTAGTTGATTATAAATTTAAAAGTTACTGATGGATATGTACTAATTATTTACAATCCTTTTTTTTGTTTTTTGACAAATCAACATGTCATTCATGTTTTGCTCATGCATAATTTGAAACTCGCTTTCGAGCCTTCCTTTGGGTTTGCGAGCAGATTGAGTTGCCTGCGGTGCGAAAGTAAAGTGATAAAAAATTATATAAATTTTATGATTTCGAGAAAAACAAAAAAAAAAATCATTCAATACAATGCATTTCCAAAGTAGGATCTTAGTGAAGCAGAGACGAATGGCTCGACCCATTAAAGTAAATTATGATTAAGTTTGATACAGTAATGTGTCACCCTTTCCTTTTGATTACTCCCTCAAATGAAAATACAAAAATAGCTAGTATCCACCTCTACAAATGATTATCCAACAATACCTCAATGGAAAATAATTCTATAATATTAAGTAACTCTGTCCACTACAGATTATTCAACAAAACCTTATTTATCTACATCCAATATCTCATGAATGAGACATAAAGGAATCAAACAGAACAATGAAGCACAGTAAATGGGGAAAAAAAAAATCATCCTATGTGAACTATCCTATGATTTCTAATTCTCTATACTATGAAGCTGGGTATCTAAAGATGTTATGTATAGATAAAAGATCACATAAATGAGAACAGCCTAACCAAAAACTGCTCAAAGAACTGCAAAGAATAGCACAAAAAGCACTAAGAGGACGCTTCTCGAGGCGCTCAAAGGTGAAGAATAGCTCGATGAAGTGTCCACGACGGTTATCTGGGTACCGTTTTGTGAACCCTTTGTCGCTTCCGGGTCAAGACTGCCCGGCCCAGAGGCTGCGGAGGGAGAGGCTCCAGAACTGTTTATTGGGAGAGTACCGGTCGAGTTCTCTGCAGTATAACCTGACGATTGAAGTAAATTTGTTGGTCACTTCAGTTTATCAAAAGCATTAAAAAGCCAATCTATCGCGTAAAGATGTAGTGAGTACTTACAATTGGATTCTTCCCAACCCAAGATCATCCTCTCTCGATCAAAGACAACATGAAGGCCAGTCAAAAAGTTTTCTGAAATTGAACATGTGGCGTAAGCAGTTATCAGTAATAGAAGAACATGGCAACAGTGAAAAAGGAGATAAAGTAACGAAATCCAACCATTAAGGATAGATTTAGTTTCAAACAGTCTTAATTTTAGGCAAGTTTGCTGCAGTGCACAAGAAAAAAAAAAAAAAGCTTGAAGGAGCTTACGGCCAATAATATTCACATTGGTGCTGTTCATAATAGCCAGGCAGTATCCATATACACTTTGCTGTGTATCAGAAAAACAAGATAAATACTACTAAAACTAATAGAAAGATTTTTCTTTTTAAATAATGTTTGAGCATTGCTAAAAAAAAATTTACCTGGTTGGAGAGAGCAATTATTGGGTCAGTTACAGGGAAGCTGCTTCCACCTTTTGTTGCTAGACTAACATCGGGTAAATTAACTGTAGTTTGACCAGGACTGCAGAGAGAAACAAAAGTTTTATCAGTTACTGGCATGTCAAACTATATTAAATGTTTAAACAGATTTATATTTTGTTTCTAAATAAAATTACCTCAAGTCGTAACAATATTCAAAGTCTAAAGAGGGATCCAACTGGTGGCGACTCTCCTGAACCTGAGTATTAAACTGTATAGGAAAGCAAATATGAGAGCTGTGACCAAAGTATGATGTCGCACTTCATGGTCAATCAAAAATTGAAGTACTTACACTAGTAGTAATTGCAGTGTACATTGGATCAGCCAAAGTTGTGAAGGAGGTACCAGAGTCAACAATCGCACTAAAATCATAATTCAAGGAGCTATTCCCAACTTGGATTCCTGTTATGCTTATGTTATATGATGGACTGCAGAACAACGAAACAGGAAACAAAATGAAATCAGTGGTAAAGTGAATCGTAAAGCAACCTAAAATTTTGATCCTGATTTCAATTGCAACCTTAAAGTCTATAACTATCTATTTCCCAAATTTTGTTCTGCGCAAGAAGTCCTTCGCTTAGTCATTCCTCAAGAAAATGCAAGCGTCATCGTTACAATGGAAAACATCAAGAAACGGCCATGTTTGAAAAACTCTAACAACGATGATGACACAATGCCTTTCTTCAGATGGTAGGCTAATAAAAAGAATTTGTTAGGCAGGACAAATTTTGAAGACGAAATTGTGACAAAATCAACCTCTTGAAAATATAATTCAAATTGGGGTCATACTTCAACAACTAAATTCGTAGTTAACACACATAGTAGTTTTAATATAAATGAGTACTCACTTTTGGTTATCAATATTGAATGGAGTTTCTGATTGGTTCGAGCTTCCGTTGTCTCCAAAGTTGATCCTACCGGAACCATCACTTCCAAAGCACATCGAAAAGGAGTTTGAAGCGAGTCCTTTGTTTGCTAAAATGCTGGGAACTGAATTATTTTCCAAACCGAGCCCGAACAGACCGTTTGGAGCCGCGCCATCCAGAAAAGAACCAGTCTGAACCTCTCCGCAACTGATGATTCACAATAAGGTCACAGAAGATGCATGAGACAAAAACTCAAAAACAAAGCTATGAAAAGGAATGAACGCACCTAAATGATGAATCTATTAGCATATATACCCATGCAAAATTATCTATTAACATATATACCCCTGTAAATCAGGATTTTCAAAATATACTGCTCGAAAGTGCAATTTTGTCGACCTAATTTAAGGTGGTGGGCAGCTCAAGGGGTAAGTTGGTTTTTAATTAGAAAGAAGAGAGGCAGTTCTGTAAGCAAAATAATGGTCATAATAAAGATATTTGTGTAAAATTAAAAAATTTTGCAGGGTTATATATGCAAATGCTCCAAAAAATTTTGATGAAAAGTCATTGTGAGATTTCCAAAGGCAACCATACCCAAAGACAATGGGAGTTTTAACAACTTGAGAGTTCGAATACTCAGTAGTTAGGTACAAAACATCCTCAACCAATATTCCAGAAGATGAAGTAGCATCTGATAAGTATTGAATGGTGTAGGGACAATTGCTGCTGGCTCCAGTGCACGAAACTTGAGAATCACAAAAGCTGCTGTTGCAAGAAACTATTTGGCTTGTCGATGATTTGTTAGGATCATACATGTTGAATTCAATCTGCTGATTCTGTTTAATGTCCAAAGAAATGTGAAGAGTTACTATCTAGGAATAAATATCATGCAGAAGTCAATGTTAAAGATTTGCACTATAAATGTTAAGCAAGCATTTCCACACGGTAATACTTAATTCTAGTTTCTTCTACATTCTTTAGGTTCTTTGTCTGTAAGCTCTTCATAACAGAAAAGCCTAACAAATGCAAAATATAAGCAAAACCATATCGAATTTCTTAAACAGATAGAGAAGTATCATAGGCCTTCATCCCTTGTGATTCAAGAGAAGTAGAATGGTACCCAGACAGATCATTAAAAAAGGACTGAGGAGAGCATGCAATATCGTTGCCTCAGAATCCGATTCTATTACAATTTATCTCTTCCCTAGAAAAGGAGACATAAAAGTTTAACTACTGTCTGACTAATTACAGAATATAGTTTCCTAAGAGTTTGCTATAGCTATCTCATAGGATTAAACAATCCAATAAAAAGTAAAAAGACTAGCCAATCCCTAAAGAAGTAAAGTAACGGCCAACTTTAATGAAGACAAACTGTGGCATCAAGTACTACGATACAAAGTGGTTCTTTCACAGTAACAGTAGAAGTTAAATTCCTACCAACAAATTCCACATACTAATCTGTTCAACCTTCTGTTAACATCTATGACTTCAAACTCGGAAAAGATCAAATCTTTCAGTGAAAAACCACCAAAATGTTAGCAAACTGAATTCTGAACCAAATTAAAAACTTCAGAAACTTTATCACTGCATAAGGACTATTTTTTATCCAAATAACACAAACATAGGCCTACGTGGGTTATGCATTCCGTTTTTCCATTTTAAAATTTGAGATCTTTGGTCGTCAAATGAAACCCAGTTACAAATTTGTTATCGCTGGACCCATTCAATTGCACAGATTTGAGTTAAATTTACCAAAGAAAAAGGGAAGCACAACTAAACAAGGGCTCAGTGGGGTTTTCTTTTTTATTTTTTTGTTATTATATCATCTATAAGGAATACAAAAAGCATCAATAGATAGTTTTAATCAAATTAGAAGGAAAATTATGAAACCCTTACTTCGAAGCTGAAAGTGGGGGTGGGCGCGCACTGCTGACAATCGCAGGGCACCCAAAAGAGATCGCTCCCCGTGTCGAGCGCCGCGAGGAACGTCACGTTCGGCGTCCCCAGCGTCACCAGCGCGTAGTGCAAGCTACACCCAAAGGAGGGAAAAGAAAAAGCCCTAATTAAATAAGCGATCTCGAATCGAGACGATCGGGAAGAGAGAGGAGCCAGGGTTTCGAGGCTCATTACAATCCGAGGGAGCTGATGCGCACGGTGGTGTTGCCGTCGACGAAGGTGAGCTCAGAGTCGGCGGCGGCGGCGAGGGATCGGCGGCGGAGGCGGAGGTCGCGGTCGTGGCGGAGGAGGGCGGCGTAGTACGCGGCGGAGCCCTTCTCCGGGAACCACGCGCCGGGGTGGGCGCGGGACTCGGCCCAGCGGCGGACGGGGTCGGAGAAGCGGTGGTGGAATTCGACTCCGAGTGTCGGTTCCGCCGCCGCTCCGCGGGGGTAGGAGGAGGCGAGGGCGAAGGAGAGGAGGAGGAGGAGGAGGAGGGGGAGCGCCATGGGAGAGGAGAGGAGAGGAAAGGAGAGGAGAGGGTTTAGGGGAGGGGGAGAGGGGAATGGCGAGGAGAGGGGATTAAAAGAGGAGGAGGAGGAGGCATCAATTGGGGGGGGGGGGGGGGGGGGGGGGGGAGNACCGTTGCCGCCGTAGTCAAAATGAACGGAGTAAGGTGGAGACTAGAGAGAAAGAGAGAGAGAGAGAGAGAGGGGAAACAGTGTTGTTGTTCTGGTGACGTCAACACAACGACGAGGGTGAGAGAGGGAAAAGAGTCGCGTTTGGAGACGGCATATATTTTGCCTGCGCCAGGCGCATCAGTGTACTTCATGCATCGCCAACATCCCGGCCGTACATCCCACTCCAAACTTCCATCTCAGCCGCCCACTTGAGGAAAACGTCTAGAATGTAACGTTCACATAAACTTCATCCATAATCCATTATGGTTTTTAAAAATAATATATGTTTCTATTTTTTTTTTTCAAAATAAGAGATATTATTGGCTTTTTAATAAAGATGATATAGCATAGCTGTTGTAATTAGTATCATCCTCTCTCTCTCTCTCTCTCTCTCTCTATATATATATATATACGCTTTGTGCTATCGAGTTTTTCGGCTGTTGAATAAAAGGATGTATAGTTGAGATGATAATGATCTTCTAAGATTGAGTAGGTGGTTGATTAAATATTATAATCTAACGGATGAAAATAATAAAATGGTTGATTTAACGGCAGAATACTCGATAGCTCTCTATATATATGGACTATCTCTCTCTCTCTATATATATTGAACCAATTCTTACGTGCTTGCTTGGATGAAACTCCGACCATGATAAGTAGGTAACCTCCAGCTATCTGCGAATTTCGATATTGGATGTACCGAAGCTCACTATCTCGTCTCATAGCTCATAGGAAGGCGCAACGCCTCGCAATAACTTTTAGATTTGATTTGTCTTGTCGAACAATGTGTCTTTACAAACAGCGCGAGTTTGCTGAGATTGTTAATTTCAGGTTCTTATTTTTCTATTCCAAATACGATTTAAATTGTAAAGTCTAATTAAGAGCAATATAATAGATTTCAAATCAAGTGATGTGAAAAGTAATATTTATTGTTGAACTTTCATGCAAAAATAGAAAAGGCTTAATTGAATAATACTCTCTTTTATGGAATAACTGCTACAACGTAGAAGTCTTTCTCTTGCCGTGTTTGCAAATGCAATTTGGTAAACTCTTGTCGCGACATTATATTAATATTTCTGAACGGCTTCTCTCCCATCAATTTAGATCTTCAATTACGTACTAAACCTTAAAATGTCTTTTCCATTATTCACTGCAACAGATCTTCTAATTTTGTTTTTTATGTAAACCAATTTAATTTATTTGATCACGTTATTTTCGAAAGTAAAACTAAAATTAGGGTCAATCAAACCCAATCTTTATTTATTTTTTTTTAAACATAAAGAGAGGCTTTGATCGCACGTTAAAACGACTACACTTTTTCCACACGCGCAGGTCGTAGGAACGATGCACAAGACGTACGGTACACCGGGTTCAGGCAAATGTTTCGAGGAGTTTGAGTCTTAGTCCAAATGAGTAGGTGTACGCCGTGGGCCGACGTGGCCCTCCTTTATTAACGTAGTCAAAGTGTGGGCCCCATGCCACGTCATCGCTTTCTCCGTAAGAGATCGAAAAAGAGGATTTCGTGTGTAACTTTATAAAATCTTAAAATTTTATAAATTTTATTAATTACAAAATTTTAATTGTTAAATATTATTTTAATTTTTTCGAAAATTTAAAAATATATACATGTTCTCTATATAGGTGGTTGACTATAGTTGATAGTTAAATCTTAGTAGTGAGATTATTATAACCTTATAAAAAATATTTTTTTATTTTTTTAAGTATTTATAATTTATGGTTCCTTTAGAATGACTGATAAAATAAAATTATCAGAATTTTGATAAATAATATTTAGTATAATTAAGAGGATATTTATTGAAAGCTAAAATGGTAATTTTGTATTAAAAAAAAAATTTAACCAATCAACTAATATGGTGGAACATATTTGCAAATTGTGCAGTTTTGGAGGGATATATTTGGCAACTATGTTTTATACTAATAAATATGCAATTAATTTACTTTGTAGGAATACAAATACAATTAATCCAAATTAGAAACATACTTCGTTTGGGATTACGGGAAATTGTGTTAAGTGCAATGAGAAAGAACGATGGGGAAATGCTCGATTTGTTTTTGTTCGCGATGAGTCAATTATAATACATTTTTATGGTCCCACCAGAAAACATAGTATGCTTTTACCTTAACTTTCTTTTATCTAATAGCATCAAATGAATCTCAATACCAAACTAAGTCACAGTCATTTTAAAAATAATTGTATACTTATATATATTGTATTTAAATTATTTAACTGATTTGTAGTGGTATAGCAGTTATAAACTATCTTTATTTTGTTTATAATTACAAATATTTTATTTAGCCGCATAGTTAGAAATAATATATCGAATTGGCGACACTTGTAGAAACATACAATCCTTGCATGAACTATGAACAATTTTTAATCGATTATTGAACCTTCAAAATTTTAATTTTACTGTCCAACTTTTCAATTTGTTTAATTTGAGTTGGTTTAACGATATTTTGACTTAAAATTTAAGACAATTTGTTTTCATAAATTTTTAGTTATGAGAATTGTATAAAATATATAAATTAAATCTATAAAGATAAATGAGATATTCAAATTTAGATATTTGCTTATTTAACTGACTCAAATAAGCAAATTGAAAAGTTGAATAGTAAAATTAAAAATTTTGAATGGTTGGATAACCGATTTAAAATAATTCTAGATAATTTGTATATATTTTTATTATATTTTAATCAAGAATTTAAATGTTCATCAGCACGGACCATGTCCACCATGCCATATCGTGTCAATAAGATATCGGCACGATATAACCCCCTTACAGATGGCACAACTTAAAACTCTATATTTTTTAAATTAGCAAGCAATTTTTTCAGTAAAATTTAAAAGATGTGATAAAGATATATAATAAACAATTATAGTATTTTGTTGCTAAAGGAAATAAATATTTCATACCATTATGTGTCGGTACATATGCATTTTTATGACCGGCACGCATCACCACGGACCAATATATACAGTGCCAGTAAGTTTTTGACACGACCCCAAATTATGACACTTAAATCCTTGATTCTAATGATAATACTCTTGTGTAGGGTCGGGAATGGTTACTAGTTTAAGTCCCATGTTGAAAGAGATCCTCAGATCAAGTTGTCTCTAATCTTCAGCCTCGTATGATCACCATTCATGTAATTCAAATCAATGTCTCAGACCTGTTAAAACATTTATGATGTTTTTAACCTTTTACTCAAGCTTTTAAAAGAAAACATTTTTTAATAACCAAATCATAATTTTGGAATTAGATACTATTTGTTATCTCCTAAATTTTTTCTAATCACAAAATAGAAAAGCACATTGAATTTTTGGGTTGCGGGGACACAAGATGTTTTGGTCCACAAGCAAACACCTTAAAATTAATTAACAACATCTACAAAACATTAATATTTATTTGAGGGCCAATTCATTAATTAATTACCTAACTAATTTAAACAAAAATTAGGTAGGTAGTTGAGGCAACCCTTAATCACGCTTATTTCTTAAAGAGCAAGGCCCATGATGTTAACTATATAACATCGCTTTTCTAATTTTGTGAAATAGATGAAAATAAAATTTAAACTAAAATGATTAAATCCTTTCGACCGTGTGTTTTCATTGACTTTTAAAAAGAACACAAAAGTGTTTTCATTGTTGACTTGGAACGGAGACTCAAGGTTAGATGCATCATGCATGCATGCATGAAACAAACCGCAAAAGAAGCTTCGTGGGAAAAAAAAAATGGAATTATATTATCATGTTATAATAATATAATATATCTTGTGCCTATATTAAATGCCATATGTAGGTAGGTGCTGATCTTCTAGAACCTAATTAAAAAATAAAATATTCTCATAATTCGCGCTTTCTTACTTTAATATTATATAATTTAAAATATATCATTTTAGTGCATGTATTTTTATTTTTTTCTTTTTATTATCTCTTTTAGTAATTTGTTTGTTATATCAGTGATAAAGTTGCAATCATAGAGTACTAAAGTAAAAAAAATTCGGTAAACTACAGGGTATTAAAGTGAATATTTAATGAACTATAGATATGGTATCTGAAGTTTTTTATATATGATTTAATTAAAATATTAACAAAAAAATTGATATAATACTAAAATAATATACTTTAAATTATAAAGTACTAAAGTGAAAAAATATAGTTTACCCTAAATTTTATAATACTTGACAAACTAAAATACATGGCGGTATTTAATAGGTAAGTATTACTTATAATTTTTAAGGTTGAAATTCACTATTGAGTTATATAGTTTGTAAAAAATTGTATAAGATTTGTCCGTAAGTAAAAAAAAAAAAATTTCGAAAATGATGGACAAGTGTTTTCAATATATATTGTTTCTATTTAGCTGATTTATTCTAGAATATCATAGAAACTACTGTTCTACATCTCATTTGCTTTACCCCATTTTTCTTTGTAATCCTTGCAATTATCCATCTACATATGTATAGAACTTGGTTTCATTTTGTATTTATAAATTTAATCTTACTAATATATTTAGCAAACTCAAACGCCGGAACAACTTTACAATTATGAAAAAAAGAACGAAGCACGTAATTTATTATCTTTCTCTCTCAAAACAAAAGAAAATAAATGATTAGTTCCTGAAAATGATTGTAATGTTGACAAAGCTAATAGATTAGGAAAAATGCTTTAGACCTTGGGAATGTCAGCATTTTAGTTATTATAATATCATATATCATATATATCAACATATTAATAATATATATATATAATATATATATATAATATATAATATATATTATATATATATATATAATAGCAAAATAAATGGCTGGAAAATGAATACTCTTTAAAAATGATATAGGATCTTGTAATCAAGATCAAGAGTATAGATCTTGTTTTTAATAGTTTAAAGAATTTCTAAACAAAATCAATTGATTTGAATATCTTTATCGCCGTTAAACGAGAAAATGCTCTTATCGACCATTAAAATTAACAATTTTGAAACCCTTATCATTAGGCAAATGATGTCGAAAAGATTTTGAAATTTGATTTTCTAAACACTTCAAGTGGTATAGATTCAATGTTCAACGGAGCGATCGTCAATTTGGAAGTTCTATCATCGAAAACAAATCGGTTATAAACGGCTCGTTTACTACTGATAGTATTCTAGCCTCGACTCATATATATATATATATATATATTATATATATATATATATATATATATATATATATATAGCAGGGCTGCTGTGCTCTTGCCCCCTGAGCCGTTTTTGATGATGAAATTTTTGAATCGACGATCGGCTCCATTAAACTTGACTAGCGCATTTGAAGTTTCTAGAAATAATTTTGATTTTTTTGATATCATTTACCTAGTGATCGAAAGGATTCAAATTCATAATTTTTAATGATTGATATCTGCCGTTTTCAAGTTTTAATGGTGTTAGAAATATACCAAATCATGATGAAATTTTGATACAAAATTTTCTATACATATCTACAACAATTAATATTTCTGATCGAAAATTTTAGTGCTATATCACCACTTTTATTGGATTTTTACCTTTCAGCCGTTAAAAATTATTGATTTTGAATCATTTCGAGTGCTAGTAAATGATAATAGAAAATCGCATAAATTATTTTCTAGAACTTCAAATATACTAGATCAAGTTTAACGAAGCCGATCTGTCGATTCGAAAATTTCTATCGAAAATGGCTCAGGAGCACGAAAGGCCTCCGTGCTCCTGAGAGACAGCAGCCTGCTATATATATAATATTATAGTATACTATACTATTATTATATATAGTCGTAATTATATCATATTATATCCGGTGTATATATTATATATAATATGAGTTGAGTTGAAATACTATTAATAATATTTTGACTATTTTACTATCGATGTTTTAACCGTTAAATCTACACTCAATCTTAAGAGGACCACAACAAAATTCTAAGCCACCGTTTGGTTCGAAGTTAAGTAAAAACTTGTTAGTCCAGAGATAGAGTTAAGATCAGGGTTAATGTGGGGTTAAAGTAATTTTGCGTTTAGTTGAGAATTGGGTTTAGTCCAGATATAAATAAAATAGTATTTGGCTGGAGTAGATGGGATAAAAATGATAGTTGGTAAAATAGTGTTTTGTTTGGTTGGAGTAGTGGGGTGGGGTAGGGTTAGCTAACCCCACCCCAAATAGGCTATTCCAGAATAGCTTATTTGGGGTGGGATTAGCTAACCCCAACCCCAAATTGGGTGTTTGGGAATAACTTCAGGATTAAGGGATTATTCCACCCCTTAACCCCGAACCAAACTGGTGCTTACTATTATTCAAATCCTATAATTTTTCATCCAAGATTAAAAAACTCGATAGCAAAAAAACCCAAATACTATTAATAGTATTTCAGCCCAATTGTATATATATATATATAATTGAGTTAGAATATTTTTAGAAGCACCAACCTCTTGGTGCTTCTAAGTTTTTAGCCCTTGGATCTACTCCTTAATTACTAATACCTTTTGAATCAAACACCATTCTCTCTTGATGCTTTTGAGAGTATTTTAGCTCAACTCTATATATATAAACAAATAATATATTAGTCAAACTGTAACACATATATTTAAAACAAATAATAATAATAATAATAATAATAATAATAATAATAGCGAAATATGAGATCATGTCCTACGACTTAATTCGCTTTAGGAAACGAACACGTCAAGATAAGAATGGGCGCTGCAGTCCATGGAAGTAGGTGAATAAATATGTTATCTTATTACGGAGCGCTTCTGGAAAGAAGCCATTTGGGAAGCTTTTGCACCAGAAGATCATTTCCCGGCTCAATTTGTGGCCCCATTTTCGCATGATACGTTCGAAGTTTAAATTAAAAAATATATACGAAAACCTGCTGCGTTGACCACCATATGTTCATACGTAGTCGATTGAGAAGTTTTCTTTTGTCGGATTCCATTTTTTTTTTTCTTTTGTCGGATTCTATTTTTTTAGAAAAAAAAATAGCAAACTATTTATTCCATTTTTTTAAAAAAAATGAATTTGGTTGTAAATATGAAACATTTGAATTTGGAATCTTGACTACCGGCTATCATATCCTTTGTCACTTGCGTCAGAAATAGTCGACTGTGTTTTTGTCAAAAGTTCTTTAATTGGGATTGAGCCTCTATTCAATACATATTAAAGATATTATTCTATAGATGAGTTGACTTAGAATAATTCTAAAAAATATTACCATTTATATATTAAAAAGTTTTTCATCTTTGGATCTACTGTTATTTTACCTACTCCCACTAAACCCTAGACATCCAAAGATTATAGAGGTCGGAAGCAAGTGAATGGTGAAATTTTTAGAATTATTCTAGCTCCAAGAGAGTCTTCTCTAAGTTTTTTAATAAGAATTGTTTCATATATATTATTATTAATATATTTTGGAATTTCTAAAAATTCTTGGTCCAAAGTAAGAGTAAGTGTTGAATAAAATTGTTGAATAAAAATATTAAAAATATCATTAAGGCTCCACCATTATTTGCAATTGATCAAGGAGTAATTTTTAGTATATATCCTGACCTCCAATCCAACCAGTTATTGACACGAGGACATAGCATGATCTCATATCAAATTTAAAAATGAATCTGCTTCATGTATACAACAATTGTAATTTGCTTTTGTCTCCTCAAAAGATAATGTTTTCACAAATATCATTTTATAGTTTAAAAAAATAAATCAATCACTAACAATCATATGCTTTTTTATATATTATTAACTTATCTGTAATATTCTAAATCGCTTTGGAGTTATATGTGACTCAATAGTCATATAGCATTAGTCGTACATAAGAAGGTGTTGAGCTGCAAAGAACGTGTGGACTAGATAACAGTACATTACTCAAAATAGATTTAAGTTATTTTTTTGTTTGCTGCAATTAATGAGAGCTTAAGCCCATTTAGCCCATAATTGCCCCAGACTAAACTCGGCTTAGGGCCGATATTCTCCGCCCATCGATGTACTAATGCGAGCTTTCGCGAAATTGGATCACATACTTTTGCCTCAGACTGAGTCGTATGCAACTTTGTCCTTAGGAGGTCGTCTTGTTATAAGAAGAGTCTGATTCAAATGGAAAGCGCACTAACATAATAAAGATCGAAGGCTCAATCTCAGCAGCTAATCACTTATTTCTCTTATTAAAACATTAAAAAAATCTTGTTCTGATCACCATCGTCATAACTAGAAGAAAATTCTTGAATATCTTTTCTCCTTTTCTCTTGAGAAGAGAGATGATTACAAGCCCTAACCATTTACTCTTATTTAAAGATTCAAGTCCCTAAAAATAGACTATGAACCTATCATCTTAATAAATTTTCTTCTATAACCTCATATATATATATATATGATCTCTTAATTAGTACAAAACGATCACTCATCGTCTCTTAGATTGAAAGAAATACAGAGATAAGCGCATATCAGAGATCTGGTTAAGCTATAAAATCGTGTTTCTTCGAAGAAATAATTTTCTGAAATTAGAGAGAAAATTAAGTGACACCTTTGTATCAGCTATTATATAACAGAGTTTACACTGAAAAAATATCTCATCAAATTTTAAAATTTTGGTTTACCTTTGATTTACTTTTTGGGGTAGTTCCAACATAATGAGTCATGATATATATAAAGAATAGGACTGCTGTGCTCTTAGGAGCATGGAGGCCTCCGTGCTCCTGAGCCTTTTTCGATGGTAGAATTTCCGAATCGACGATCGGCTCCGTTAGAGTTGATCTAGCGTATTTGAAGTTTCTAAAAAATAATTTTTACGATTTTTCGATATCATTTACCTAGCAATCGAAAGGATTCAAAATCAATAATTTTTAACGGCTGAAAATAAAAATTCTATAAAAAGTGGTGATATAGTACTAAAATTTTCGATCAGAAATATTGATCTTGTTATAGATAGTATAAAGAATTTTGCATCAAAATTTCATCTGATTTGAATACTTCTACACCGTTAAACTTGAAAACGGCAGATATCAACCATTAAAAATTATTGATTTTTAATCATTTCGATCACTAGGCAAATGATATCAAAAAATCGCAAAAATTATTTTCTAGAAACTTCAAATACTCTAAATCAAGTCTAACGGAGCCGATCGTCAATTCGAAAATTCTATCATTGAGCAGCCCTGCTCTATATATATATATATATATATATATATATATATATATAGAGTTGAGGTAGAATACTCTCAAAAGCATCAACCCCTTGGTGTTTTTGAGTTTTTAGCCATTGGATTGAGAGATGTAAGGTTGAGATGATGGTGGTAGGTAGAATAGTGTTTGATCCAAAGATTATTAGTAATCAAGGAGGGAGAGAAACAATGCATCTGTGCACTCGGTGCATCTTGACGTTCGTACACCATATATTTATAAATATTTTCGATATCTGCCACCGTTTGTTCGGGATTAAGTAAAAACTTGTTATTCCAGGGATAGAGTTAAGTTCAGGGTTAAGGTGAGATTAGAGTAATTTTGTGTTTGGTTGAGAATTGGGTTTAGTCCAGACATAAATAAATAGTGTTTGGTTGAAGTAAGTGGGATAAGAAGGATAGTGGGTAAAATAGTATTTTGTTTGGTTGGAGTTGTGGGATGGGGTGGGGTGGGTTAACCCCGCCCCCCAAATTGGGTGTTTGGGAATAACTTCGGGGTTAAGGGGTTATTTCGCCCCTTAACCCTGAACCAAACAGGTGAATATGTTCAGTGGGGAGCTTTCCAACGACGCTTCATTGGGGAGCCTCTGATTTGCTGTCGCATGATAGTTTTGCCTCCATCCAATTATTTTTTAGTATTTCTTCATACTATTTTTTTTAAAAAATTAAATTTTAGAGAAAAAAAAAATTATAACCCTTTATTGGAGATAGAAGTAACACGTGGCGAGGAATTAAGCCTCATTAACAAAGTATCGTTGGGGAGCTTCATACTAAAGTTTTTTTTTTTTTTTTGGAGAGAGAGAACCTCATTGTTCCAATTTATACACAGGTTGATGGTAATGAGAATCAAAGTTTGCAACCCTACTCCACTTAGCATTCCACCCCACATTCCCTAGAATATATATATATATATATATATATATATATATATATAGAGTCCGACTGGGATGCTATCGATAGTACGAAGCATTTGGTACTATCAAGTTTTCTGCCGTTTGATTTACCTCTTTTATTATTTTCATCCGTTCGATTATACTATTCAACTAACCAACCACTAAACCCTAGGGGGTCCACATCATCCTAACCGCACATCTTTTAATTCAAGGGTAGAAAACTTAATAGCACCAAGTCATTGGTGCTATTAATAGTATTCCAGCCTAATTCTATATGATTAAAGCTACCAATGAATGGTCCTGTATACTCCATATATAATAACAATAATCATAAAAATAGAATATAATGCAATTGTAATTAAATTCCCCAAATATAAAGCAATTTAATTACCTTTACACCCAGATCCAAAGGAAATGCTAGTATATATCCAATTGGAATCCCAAGTCCATAGTAATATCCCATGTTGATGTACGCCTCCAACCATTGCCATCCTGCTCAAATTTATTTTAACTCTTTAAGGAAAATTATTGTCATCAAGTCAAAATTATTGATAGACAAAAATGAATAAAACTTACCTGAACTATAAATAATTTTGATCCGACTATCCGAGTGGCAAGTTGTGCAACAGCAACCTCAGAATGGTAAAGTGTTATAAGTTTAAACCAGTATTTGACAATGATTTAAAAATTAGATCGAATAGTTACCCGAAAATGTTACCGGGTCAAGGGTTATTACTTCAACCAGTGGTTTACAATGACGTCAACATGACTTCATAAATATTTAATTATTTTTAAATTTATTATATTAGAAAATATGCATATTATTATTATTCTAAAATCATATTTGGGTATAAAATATTGATTTTTAGATCAAATTAAATAGATATAAGATTTAAATCTCACTTTTCATAATAGAAAATAAATCACCAAAAACGATCATAACTTAAATTAAAAATTACACTAATGAAGAAAAAATAAATAACTAAAAAACTTTTAGCCAATTTGTTTAGAATCAAGCTAGCTAGTTCACCGCTTCACTATTTGAATTGCCGGTTCGAATGGTTCAAAGTAAGTTTTTGTTTTATCCAGTTCAAAGGGTTGAACTGAACTGCTTTATGCACTAGATCATGATTAAACCAGTCAGTTCGACCTGATTTTCGAAACGTTGATATTTGAAGTTTTTCTCTGTATATATATATACCTAATAGAAAATTATATTAAAGCCTGTAGCAAAGCAAAAATTTTATATTAAAGCTTATTTTCGTTTGAAATAATTTTTTTGTTAATCATTTGATTAAGTATTTAGGATAAAAAATTATTTTAAAAGGCATCTATTGTTTTAACAATTTACAGTATTTCTAGAAATTGTGTATATTTTCCATTTTAAATGGAAAATTTATCACTGTCGAATCAAATAGTGAAGGAGACTCTTGTGTTCTTATTAATAAAGAAATTTATATATATATTATTACTCGCAAAAAATTAATTTTGTATTTATAACGATATATTAAGCTCCTTAATTATGGCGTTCTAATCAAAATGCATGATAAGAACTTTGATATTTCAAAATAGAAAATTAAAATAGGAGAAAAGAAAAAATAGAAAATATTTTCTCAGAAAAAAAAGAGAAAGTATTACAAGTTTGGTGAGCAATAAGTTTACAATAAATGCAGCATAGTGATTGCTTTGAATACATAAGGGAAAGAAAAATGCATACCCCAAAGGGGGAGGGCATAAAATCTTGCACTCTCTCCTCCAAAAGCATAATATTTGATTTTTGTCATGTAAAAAAAAAGGGGTTTTGAATGAGGAGTTATAAAATTTACACTATTTTTTGAATATATAGATAAAATTATTCTAAATAAAATAAAGTTTTGATAGCATACATCTTACTAGTTTTAAGAAAAATACTATTTATATATCCAAAAGTAACACCGCAAATTGTAGAGGTGAATAATCCCAAAAGTAACCCCCCAAATTGTCGAGATGAATAATCTATATATGTTTATGATAGATGCAACACAGTTATGGCTTTGGATACCTAGAAGAGAAAAACACTATTTTCACACTTAAAAATTGGATATAAATATTACATTTAATCCATCTAAATAATTTTAACAACCCTTAAAGATTTGAAGTACTAAAATGATAAAAGTATGATAAAACTACTATAAAAAAAAATAAAGAGGTATCTCGATGGAAATGATGTAAGATAAACATCTTGCTTTGAATGCACAGTTAGCATTGCTAGCGTTTGAAACCTGGAAGTAGCAAAATGCCTGACAACTTGAACTATGATTACCATGTTCTAAAATACACATTTTCCTTAAAAGACAAAAGTTATAAATAGTTCTTAATTTTTATGGTAATCTTGTAAAACATTTTTTTTTCTGACCTTCAAATTAATCAATCCCTAGAGAGTACAGTTAGTTAGTACATCAATTGTTCATTCAGAGGTGGAGGGTAGGGATACAAACAGGATGGATTCGGGGCTTGGAGGACTCCCCACCTCCCGCTTCATTTCTTGTCGGATTTGGACAGATTCGGAATGGATTATATTTTTTTATATTTTTTTTGTTTTCGCTTACTATCTCATTCGGTACAGATCGGGACAGAAACTCTACCAACCCGGATCCATTTACATCCCTAGTTAGGGTTCGATTCGATCTTCTGCAAGTGTTTGTTACTGGAGCTTCTCAAGCATCGACTTCTTATTAAAATAGTAACTAGTGACCGAAGCTAGATATAAAATTTAAACTCTAGGCTTTCTATGGCTAGGATTCACTACTAGTGTTGTCATTTTTATTTTTCTTTTCAAAGAAGCTATTGATATCCTAGGATGTGCAGGTAAAAAATGCACACCCAATGTACACGTAATATTTTCTAATCTAAATTATCAAGAAAAACCTTAGGATGTGACAATTACAAAGAACTAGTCTCAAATGAATATGATAAAAGAAATCCAAAATAAATAAGGGAAAAAGATGTCGATGCCAGTCTCCAAGCCTAAATAGATAACGGATCGGAAAAAATGTGCGTAATTATAATGATCTAATAGTCCCATATTGAATAGAAACGAAATTATCGATGCCAATCTCCAAGCCTAAATAGATAATGGATTGGAAAAAAATGTACGTAATTATAATGATCTAATAGTCCCACATTGAATAGAAAAAAAATTATGAATTAGAATATGAGAACTAAGGATTCTAGTAATAATAATTGAACTTAAACAATTTGGATTAATGGTTTGGATCTAACGAGTTATTAATATAAACAGACTAAACGGTTTTAATAGTAACTGTACGTAAGCTCTAACATTGTTCGATAGAATATAGCTTCAACAATATTATGAGAATATTAGATAAATTATTATAGCCAAATCAAAGTTTCTACTTTTATGTTGCGGAGTCTCATTTTAACTTTCTGATTATTCATGGCTAAATAGGTGTTTAGGGACAGGATAAACTGGCACTTAACCACTCCATCTAAAGCCCATGAGAAATTCTTAAAAAAAAAAAAAGCAGAAAAATTTGTAATTTGAAATTTCTATATATCAAGCCCAAAATAATTTCCAAGAAACCAAGCCCAAACCCATCCAAGGGTTTGAGCCTGCATTGAATAAATATTTTTTTTTTGAATAAATAAAAATTATGCTTGGGCTATGTTCACCAAGTTACAAAACCCCTTCTGAAACGCATTTGATAACAAAATCTCAATGTAAATAAATTTAAAAGAGATCTTATAAAGAGTTGAGCTAGAATACTATCAGTAGTAAACGAGCTGTTTTACTACCTATTTGTTTTCGATGATAGAGCTTCTAAATTGACGATCGGCTCCGTTAAATATGATCTAAACCATTTAAACTACCTAGAAATTAAATTTTACGCACTTTCGATATTGTTCTTTTATCCATCAAGTGAACAGAAAAATGAATGGCTGAAAATGAATATTCTTTAAAAAATGATGATAGGAGTCTTATAATCAAGATCAAGAGTATAGATCTTGTTTTAAATAGTTTAAAGAATTTTCTAACAAAAATTCAATTGATTTGGATATCTTTACGCCGTTAAACGAGAAAACGCCTCTTATCGACCATTAAAATTACAAATTTTGAAACCCTTTGATCATTAGGCAAATAATGTCGAAAAGATTTGAAATTTGATTTCTAAACACTTCAAGTGGTATAGATCATGTTCAACGGAGCTGATCGTCAATTTGGAAGCTCTATCATCGAAAATAAATAGGTAGTAAAACGGCTCGTTTACTACTGATAGTATTCTAACAAAACTCTCTTATAAATATCTTTTACTAACTTCATAACAAAACAAGATTGAAAGGCCCAAGAGCCCAACCCATCATCATCCCTTTAATTCTTGCGTGAAATTAGACATGTCCATATTGAGTATATACATATACATAAGGCTATCGTCATTCACTATTCTCTAGCAACTTAAATTTTTAAAAAATAATTATTTTGTATGGTATTAAAGGCATGAGGGTTTTAATTTCAAGTTTTCTCAACTCCTAGTAGTCTCGCAATTGCTTCATTTACCATAGAAACACATCACTATGTAAAAGAACCAATATGGTATTTGTTTGCATCTGCTTTTTAATTGCAGTGGTTTATAAAATATCTAATAAAAATAGAAGAATCCGAAAATTTTTGCTTTATCAAAAATTGGAAAAGGAATTATATAGGTGGTCGTAAAAACTTAAAAAGTATAGGCTCCAATTTGATTCGTTTAATTTTAGGGAAAACTTCAAAACCCCCCCTGTGGTTTCACACTTTTTCATTTTAGTACCCTGTGGTTTAAAGTGTATCAAGTTAGTACCCTGTGGTTTCTCACTTTATCACTTTAGTACCCTGTGGTTTAAAGTGTATCAAGTTAGTACCATGTGGTTTTGCACTTTATCACTTTAGTACCCTGTGGTTTCACACTTTATCACTTTAGTACTCTATGGTTTAAAAAACCATAGGGTACTAACTTGATACAAAATTAAAACCACAGGGTACTAAAGTGATAAAGTGCAAAACCACAGGGTACTAACTTGATACACTTTAAACCACAGGGTACTAAAGTGATAAAGTGAGAAACCACAGGGTACTAACTTGATACATTTTAAACCACAGGGTATTAAAGTGAAAAAAATTGAAACCACAAGGGGGGTTTTTGAAGTTTTTCCTTAATTTTACTATGGAAAAAAGTTGTCGAAAATATATGTTATAATGACTATCCTAATAATCCGTAAAGATGAGCGCCGCATTAGTAAATTTTGATGAAACTGAGGGACTAAGATTTGATAGAATTAGGTTGAAGGGACTGTTGCGTAATTTGTATTCCGTTTGGACCGTCTCCCAATGCACATTCACACGAGAAATTATTACCTGAACCGAGTCCGTAAGTACATCTCATACACCACTTGTGTAAAAAGCTACAATAATAGGCATATTCAAAAGAAAAAAGAAAAAAAAAAAAACTGAGATCCAATATTTTTCAATGTGAGATTGCTTATCCGCTGTTAATCATGCGAGTTTAAAATTTGTGTCATTCACATGATGGACGGATGATAGAATGGTCTTATTTTTGAAGATCGTTCCCACCAAATTTATTGCACCGACAGTAAATTACTCAAATCAAAATCTAGTTACTAGACGTATTCTATCATTTAAAACACCTATAAATAAAAAGATTATAAACTGTAAATATTGATTTGTAATAAATCAAATAAGGACCAATCCTTCTTTACTATTAATTATTGAGACTACTTAATAATTTATAATAGATTTTCAGATCTTGTGATACTTTTTATATAGAACCTTATGGTAGTGTAGATAACACCCTGGTTGGGGGTTAAGGGATGGAATAATTCCTTAACCCCCATATTATTTTTAAACACTCTCAAAAATAGGTGGGGTTAGCTAACCCTATCTCAAATGGGCTATTTCGGGTTAGCTAATCCCACCAAACCTTACCAAACGCCAACCAAACGCTATTTTCTATTCATAATAACCTACTATTTTTCTTATGCCACCTACTCCAATCAAACACTATTTTTTACTATTCTGGACTAACTCCAACCACCAACCAAACACAAAAATACTCTAATCCCACCTTAACCCTGAACTTAATCCTATTTCTGGAATAACTAGTTTTTCTTAACCCCGAATCAAACGGTAATGAGATTACAGATACACATAGTGCAAGCAATAATTTATCCATTCACAAAGCTCCAGGTGCTTAGCTTATATAGGGCAATAAAAAGGCAGCAGGCAGCAGCTCCTCTGCCCCATGTCTACTCTTTTCTTTTGTTTTCTTTTATTATTATTATTATTTTTAATCCTCTAACCATTCACTGGTGCACAGGTTTTCTTATACAAAAGAAACGAAACTAGGCATAGTAGTAGGGGTATGGAGTATACGCGGGGGAGAGAGAGAGAGAGAGAGAGAGAATGGAGAAATTATTGCCTGCTCCCGGTGTACATGTACGTTCGTCTCATGTCCTCCATCTAATTCTTAATGATCAATATCGTAAATTAAAGAAAAAATTTTAAATACCACTCCTGTACGTGGTTTCACACTTTCTCATTTTAGTGCTCTATGGTTTAAAGTGTATCGATCACTTTAGTGTTCTAGGGCTTTATTTTTATCTTTTTATTATTAATTTTACTATTTGTTTTTGTTAAATTAGTGACAAAGTTAAAACTAAAAGGTACTAAAGTGAATATTCGATAAATCTAAGTAGGGTATTTGAAGTTTTTTGAATATAATTTAACGAAATATTAATAAAAAAGCTGACGAAAAGATAAAAATAAAACCACAGAATACTAACTTGATACACTTTAAATCATAAGGTATTAAAATGAGAAAGTGCGAAACCACAGAAATGATATTTGAAGTTTATCCTAAATTAAAACTCAATCTAAATGATAAAAAAGAACTTATACATTAAAATCGGCAAGGTTCGAAAATCTCTTACTAGGTGATAAAAGTCTCAATAACAAACGGTAGCGAATGGGACTATTGTTTAATTAACTTATAATATTTTGGTGAATGTATAATATACTTATACACCGGGTGCAAGTAATAATTTCTAGAGAGAGAGAGAATAGTAGTGAGGAGACGAGACGTCACAATGTGCTTATTTTAGGGGTCCCTACAATTTAGACGGTATCTCACATTAATTTATTATTTTAATTATCTAAAAAGCCCATATGTTAATTTTCTTTTATGACCTTATCTCAAATAATAATAATAATAATAATAATAATAATTTGGAATATGTAAATTATTGGAGCAAATAATTATGGCATACTGTGGACAACGTTTGTGCAATGATAATAACTTAAGAACGTCCCACGGAATCATGACATGTACTATGGTGAGCTGGTGCAGGTCGTTTAATTTGTGTTTTTTAATATTTGGAAGATAAAATTAAATTTCACAAAAACAAAAAAAAAAAAAACCTAAGATTTTTTATTTATTATTATTTTTCTAGTGGAGTAGATTTTGCGGTGACGCCGTCTTTGTTTATATAGGTGTTTGTTCATAGACGATTAGAATATGTTTGTTTTTTGAATCTCGGAGGTCGAACTAGTGACTTTAAAAAGTCTCGTAGACGTGTCAGTGTTTGTTTCAGAGTCGAAATTATGAGATCATCCGAGCTTTCACCTATAATTATACAGAGATTAATCTTGTGACTTTGATACATTGGAGAGTGAAGTTGAGTGCGCAAAATTCTATAATACTAGCTCAAGCTTTGTTTTCGGCCTTAAAAATTTAAATTCAATAAATAAATAAATATACCGACCGTCCCTAGAGTAAGTGGCAAAGGACTTGGTGGTTGGTACCCGAGACCCAAGTTCGAATCCTAGTTGATTCACATTTCCAGCTAAATTTATTTCTAAATGAAATAAACGAATCGGGTAGCATGCTATCTATCTCTCAAAAAAAATAAAAATAAATAAATAATTATTATATAATATTTATTTATTTATTTATGGTGAAAATTGCAAGATAAGAGTATGTGATAGCATATATGAATTATGTGAATTCTGATGCTCAGCATTCATGATTATCTAATCGTAGCTCTTCGCGTGACATCCTTTTCCCCACTAAATTTTGTGCACGGAGCTGCAGAAGAGCAGCTCCTAATAATTATTATTACTCTTGTGTAATAATTTTTTGTTTCGCCAAAGAGTGATCTTTGCAAATGGAGATATTATTAGTTTAATGATTATTTTAGATCCTGACATCTTCAAAATAATCCGACGATAATCAACTCAGATATCAACTATAACAATTCAGTACTCTCATTGTACTAATAATTTATTGGACTCTGCAAGGATTTGAGAGTTTGAAATAATAACTTTTCTATTATTATTTATTTATGATTAAGTATAATATATACAGCTCATATTGGTCAATATGTACAAGGAGTAAAATAAGGTAAAAATTTTTAAAATTCCTCAACTACACCCAACTAATTCTCTATATTTTTTCTACTCCAAATCTAATACTCCCCCTCAAGTTGGCGCATGGATGTCAATCACGCCCAACTTGCCGAGTAAGAATCGAAACTGGTCCCATCTAAGGGCCTTTGTAAATACATCAGCCAACTGGAGTTTGGTTGGTACGTAAGCTGTGACGATGTCGCCAACTTTTAGGTGATCTCGTATGAAATGACAATCTAGTTCGATGTGCTTCATTCGCTCATGAAAGACGGGATTATCGGCGATATGGAGTGCGGCCTGATAATCACAAAAGAGCTACATAGGCTGAGCATGATCGATTCCGAGAGATCGCAAAAGGCTGCACAACCATAATAGTTCACTGGTGGCAGCTGCCATGAACCTGTACTCCGCTTCTGCTGATGACCTAGACATAATGGTCTGCTTCTTGGTCTTCCATGAGATAGGACAACTACCAAGCATGACAAAATATCTAGTGACGGAGCGCCACGTCATTAGGCAACCAGCCCAATCCGAGTCACAATAGGCGGTCAATTGCAAAGATGTTGGCACACTGAGCAAGATTCCTTGTCCCGGACTTTACTTGAGGTATTGAAGGACTTGGATCACTGCATCCCAGTGTAACGTGCGGGGGTTCTGCATGAACTAAGTAGCAGAGTTCCGGTCGTGTGATGGTCAAATAAATTAAACGCCCCACAAGGCGTCGATATTGTCCTGGATCTGATATGGGATCACCAGAGTCTGTCGATAGACGGTGCTGTTGTTCCATAGGGAACGGTGATGGTCTAGCTCCGAACATACCACATTCAGTTAATATATATTTACGCTGCGACAAAAATAATCCTGATAGGCTACGAGAGATCTCAATGCCGAGAAAATATTTTAGAGGGCCGAGATCCTTGATATGAAACCGGGTGGCCAAATAAGTTTTGAAACTCTGACATTGACTTGAATCATTGCATGCTAATATTAAGTCATCTACATAAACCAAAATAGCCATAAAAGTGGTGTCCTTACTATATGTGAATAAGGAACGATCGGCCCTTGAATGAACCCATAATCATGCAAGGTAGAAGTGAGCTTCACAAACCAGTTTCTAGGAGCTTGGCGAAGACCATAGAGTGACTTTCGAAGACGGCAAGCTTTGCCGCGCCCCGTGACATGAAAGCCCGATGGAATACTCATGTATACTTCCTCTTCGAGGTCACCATGTAGAAACGCATTACGTACGTCCATTTGATAAAGTTTCCATTTTTTAAATATAGAAACAGTCAAAAGGTAGCGTACACTCACCAATTTAGCAACTGATGCGAATGTCTTATAAAAATCGAGTCTCTTGATCTGAGCGAACCCCTTTGCGACGAGACGAGCCTTATAACTCTCCACACTGCCATCGGCCCTACACTTCACCGTGTATACCCATTTGCAACCGATGGATTTCTTATTTGGTGGTAGATCTTCCACGGTCCACGTACCATTGTTTTCGAGAGCCTTTATCTCTTGAGCCATAGCATCTCGCCATCTAGGATCTTTCATTGCCTTAGAGTAATCTCTAGGCTCGACATCTTCATCAAGAGCCGTTACAAATGTTTTATGAGATTGAGATAAGTTATCATGACAAATAAAATTTTCTATTGGATGGACCGTACCTGAAGTCGCCGTAGAGCGGAGTGGCATGCAGGGGGGGGTCTTTGGGTTCGATGGCATGGCACACATAGTCTCGTAGGTGGGTTGGCGTTTTGCGCATCCTTCTAGGCCGTGTGGTTTGGATTTCTGTCAAATCCAACCCACCATAGGCTTTCGGTTCACTCCCCCTGTCCATCGTAATTTCTTCGTGACTGGGCTCCTGCATTTCTGGGCCTGCTGCAAACTGGGATTGCAAGCTGTTGGGCTCCTCACCGAGTTCAATTGTATTGGACCCGACTGGAGGAACTGGGCATGGCTGAGCTACCGGCCCGTCTATAGAGATTGGGTTGACTGCATCGGCTTCCTCAGATACCAATGGCACAACCGGTTGGCTTTCGTTGTCGGCCTCAAATTCTGCAAATTTTCCTCCATTGAAAACTGCATCTCTCGAGACAAAAACTTCTTGTGTGTCAAGGTCATATAGTTTCCATCCTTTTTGGGCCTGGGGGATAATCAATAGATATACACTTTCAAGCCATTTCATGAAATTTATCATGGACCCCTGGCTTCAAATAAGTAAAACATATGGACCCAAAAATTCGAATATGATCATAATTCGATTTTTTCCCAAATAGTACCTCGTAAGGTGTCTTCCCAGATAACAGTCGTGTTGGAGTGTAATTGATGAGATAAACGACAGTTAAAACACACTCGCCCCAAAACTTAACAGGTAGTCCCGCTTCGAAGCGCAAGGCTCTCGCTACATTGAGTATATGCCGGTGCTTACGTTCCACTCTCCCATTTTGTTAAGGAGTGTAGATGCGGGAGGTTTGGTGTATTATCCCCATATCAGAGTAAAACTGTCGTATTGGATCTGAAACAAATTCCCGACCATTAGCTGATCTAATTATCTTAATTATGCGCCCAAATTGAGTTTTTACCATATTATAGAACTTTATTAACAGCATGCAAATTTCATAATTTTCTTTCATTAAAAATGCCCAAGTCCCTCGGCTATGATCATCAACTATGGTTAGAAAATATCTTGCGCATGATAAAGAAGCTGTGTTATAAGGTCCCCATATATCGCAATGGATCAAATCAAAACAAGCAATAACTTTATTTTCACTAACATCAAATGGTGCTCTAGTTTGTTTCTAGAGCAAACATATGTCGCAAGAATCACTAAACGACTTATTAACTGAAATTTCAGGAATTAAATTCAAAACATAGCTCGAGGGATGGCCTAGTCGTCGATGCCATAAACCATTGCTCTCCGCCTTGGTTACCGCACATGCTGACATAGGTGCCACGCGCCCGAGATGATAGACCCCTCCTCGCAATTCACCCACTCTAATCGGCTTCTTCGAGGTGAGGTTCTGTACAAGACAAAAATTAGGAAAAACTATCACCAAACAGTTTAGATCTGCGGTCAACTTTCCAAGCAAAATTAAATTGCACAAAAAGCCAGGAACGTAAAGAACATTTCATAAAATTAAATTCGGGCCCAATTTCACCTGTCCTGTCATCTTAGCCCGAACCGTCCTCCCATTTGGGAGTTGTATGGGGTACGGCGCTTCTACTCTTTCGGATTGGTTAAGATAGTCTAGTCGTCCAGTCACATGCATTGAGGCTCCTGTGTCTAGTATCCACTCCACGGTCTCTTTGTGAGTGAAATTCTTATCCGACATTTGTTCAGTCGACCTCCTTTGATCATTCAAAAGCGCTAAAAGCTGTTGATATTGTTCGTTTGTGAAGCTTGTGGCCATTTGGGTTGAACTCTGGAGCGGATATGTAGCTTGGGCCGAATGGGCAGTCACAACTGGACGAGCTGTCCACTGTTGTGACGATCTACCCACATCACTTACTCCTCTTGCGCCGCGTCCGCCTCTCCGTCCTCGAGATCCACGTCTTGGTTCCCAATTATCTGGGTAACCATTTAGTTCCCAGCAATTCTTTCGATCATGTCCAATTTTTTGACAATGGTCACATTTCAATCTATGATCGATGCTCTGATATGATGCAAGAATTTGAGAGTTTGAAATAATAACTTCTCTGTTATTATTTTTTTATGATTAAGTACAATATAAATAGCTCATATTGATCAATGTGTACAAGGAGTAAAATAAGGTAAAATTTTCTAAGATTCCTCAACTACACCCAACTAAGTCTCTATATTTTCTCTACTTCAAATCTAATAGGCTCAAACTATTAACTAAAAATATTTAAGTTTAGATGTTAGTTCTAATATATCCGTCGCATATAATCAAGCTTTTCACAAGTGGCATTGGTAGAGTTTTACAAAAACAAACCATTTCTCAAATTAATATGGAGAGTTTAATTTGAAAAATTCTAGGGGCCTTCGAAATGTTATTTTGTGGTTTATATAATTAATATATTGTACATCTATTCTTTCTACATTAAAGAAGGATTTGGGAGGACCATAGGTGACACGTGTCCCCCTCCCAAACTCTCCTTTATTCTCTTTCCCCTCCTTTATTCTCTCTCTACTATATATATAAATAATATATATATATATATATATAT
>NC_033645.1:741186-801186 GCF_001540865.1 Ananas comosus
CAAAAATTTTGTCACTGTTCTCACCTTATCGACGACCCATCAGGAGATTCTCAAACATTTTGTTCTAGAAGTAGTCTTTAACCAAAAGGTTACCGAACTTCTCTTGTTCGTTCACTTACTTAAACGACTTCTATCCTGAGGTAACTATTCCTCGGAAAAAACTTTAAAACTTTAAATAGGAAGTTCACGTATACTCATCGCCTTCGTACTAGTTCTTTATTAACGAGTTCCCATTAGGTACGAAGTACCGTACAGAGCGTTGGTATTAATTCTTCTCAAAGTTCGTATCTTCTTCTATTCCTACGTAAATAGGTTGATACCTGTCATCACAGTGTAACTCAGGTTACTAGTTTAAGTCTTAGACAACTTCCACCGGCTCAATAGTCTGGAAGATGGTTTAGTTTTGTAAAAACTGAGAAGTTTTTACAAACTTTGTAAAAGAAGGTACATTCTATCAACTCTTTTCACTCAAGTTGACCTTGTTTTACAAACTATAAACTCTATCTTCCATGGAATAGACCTTCTCTACCAAACATCCTTCTAACACTAGGTTGTAGTGATCTTACTTCTCCTCTGTTACCAACAACTACGTGACGTCCTCCTAGGTATACTATTTTTCTTTCTTTTTTTCTTTTTTTTCTTTCCTCAACTATTCTCTATTTTCCTATACCTACTCTTCTTCTTTCCGAGTCCTTAAAATTCATGACCCGAGACTATGGTATAATCTTATACCCTGGAGTTTGGGTTTATCCCATACTCATTACATATAAATATCATTCTATTCACGTTGATAATGTTCTTATGGGTGTTTATTATTCTATAATGTTATATACGGTTGTATGAATAGATAAGCTCAAGAGATCTAGTAAACGAACGTTAACTAGCTTTCACACCATCACTAGTTAAGCTAGTTAAATTCTACAACCGATGATTTTCCCTCTAAACTACTCGAACTAACCTAAGAGTTCTTGGACTAAGGTGTCGAGATCTATATTATATAACATGTATTTAACTCTTTCTTTTGCATTCAACTGTCTAGTGTTAAAATTCTTACTCTATTGAGTAAAGGTAGTGACAAAAGAAGAAGAGAAACATTTATAGTTTCGGACCTATGAGACTTTTACAACTTGTTTAAAATGTAGAGTTACGAAATCTTTGTCGTAACGAGTTATACTACATACTGTACTTAGTTTACTAGGATGAGAATCCAGGTTATACAACAGTAAGAGATGACAAACAGATACCTTATGTCACTCCCAGTTGAAGTGATGTACAAGTTTTTTATTTTTTTTTTTCCTTTTTTTTCTTTTTTTTTTTTTGTGTACATGAAATTAACTACTTAGATGTATGGTACAATGTTGATAGATTTAGATGGTTAGTTACATACCACACGAAATTTACGTTCGTTCACCAGGAAGTACCTACGTACTTATCACGAGTGTGATAAATTTCGAAATATGACGTTTCGGAAGTTATCAAATATCTTGAGTCATGACATGAAATCATGACGATTTGTAAATGACGTTGTAACCCTCTAACTCACCGAGACTTTACAGTGGTAATTATATGAGGTGAATGGTTCTTCGAAAAGTCCTTTGATTTAGTAAGTCTAAGACGTGGGTTAGTCAGTTTTTTATAATTTCTAGGAGTTGAAACATACAACTTTTCTAAGAAGTTGTCTTTTTCTTTAAACGTTGATCCGGTGTAGTTGTCATGGTATTGTGAAATCTTCAAAATGTTGAACGACTCCTACAGAGTACTCCTACGAAAGTTTAACATGAAACGGAGAGATGTAGTTTATAAATTAACGTCTTTGTCACAGGATTAATCCAATCGACCACTTTACAAACCCCAATAAGAACCAGATCGGTTTCGACCGTTTCAGATTAGACCACCTTTGGTTTGACTATTAAATAATGTGGTGACCTAAGTATTTAACAAACCGTGGAACTTTCAACAAGTCCAAGTCTTCGGGTAATTTCTCTTATTTCGGTTTAATACCAAAAACTCAATTTAAATCCGTACGAGTTGGATCCTTAAACATTACATAAGACAACAAGAAGAAATCGAGGTTTACTTATTTACGGGACTTCTTGAACCTTCACAAAGACCCAGCTACTTCTCATTAATTATACCGAACTAGAAAGTTCTCCTGTTGTATCTTTTCTTCAGTAAATAATAACCAACGTTGAACACCTTATCGAAGAAATAGCATGGTTCAGAAATAACAAAGCACTAGTTCCCAACGATCGAAGTTCATCTTATCTCTGGCCTGTCATACTAAACCCCTACCTCATGATCACCATCCATGTGAGACTTTAGTTGGATAATTCCTCATGATTACCATCTATGTGACATTTTAGTTGAATAAGTCGTGACTTGCTACTCCCGTGCTCCATACGGGCACGTGGATTCAACGCTCTGAATCTTATGGGGAGTTTCACTAGACCGATTAGAAATTCTTTTCCTGTGGATGTTACCAGTTAGAAGTTTTCACGACACGCCCTAACTTCTCCTCTGATACCTGGTGAATAAATGCATTACGAACCAAACATCTAAGGACTAGTACTACTATCACCTTCCCCAAATCAGTTTATTAAACCCCCTACTGCACTCTTGTCACGAAGCCGTAGAGTTTGATCTAACTAATCAGACAGCCGGACGATCACCCAGTATACCCTGCGTTCATTGACATAGTAGAAAGCTTTTTAATTGTGGCTAGGTAACAACCCCCACCCATTCCAGTTCGCTAACCACTAGGTTACTTTCCTTAGAGAGTACGGGTTTGTTGACAAAAAAAAATTACGTTACAAAAAAAAGGGCTGAAAAAAGAAAAGCTGTCACCATATGAAGGAGTGAGGACTACGAATTAAGTAGGAAAAATACTTACTTCATCCATGTTACGATAGAAAAAGAGTTTTTTTTTTTTCAGAAAATAATAGAGTTCTACACGTACTTCTTTGAGACAAGTAGTACTGTTTTAGTTAATTCGCTCAGATGACGTCAAACTTATGAGGTTAACTTTAGAGTGTACGAAACGAACATGTTTTCACTGACAATTTGTTTCGACTTTGATGATTCGTTTGTTCTATGTAGGATAACTTGAAAAAAAACAAAACTAAACTTGTTCGTATTTGATCTAGTGTTTTTTAGGGGTGTTGAGAACTGCTAAGTTCTTCGTTTGAGAAGCTAAATCTTTAGAAGATACTATGTTTTCTGTGTCATCAGCTTTGGTGGACTAGTCAGCTTCCTTCGATGTGTTTGAGAAAGTACTGTTGTTCTACAACTTGTTCTTTTCTTGTACCTCTGTTTGTAAGATCTCTGAATCAATTTTGACGAGTATCGGGAATGTGCACGAAGAGTTGATGGAACGTAACGAATTAGGCTAACCCAAGGGCTCGAACCTACTTTTTCTATGTCCCGAGCTTGGTAGTTATGAGAAGTTTACTTTTAATCTTCCGCAGGAGGATACTTGTACTTGGAGAGGACCGCTTTGTCAGGAGACGCACGGCGTTTGGAAGACGAAGCGGAAGCAACTGAGTCAGTTCAAGTACATCAATCCGGCTGAAAATTGCGAGAGGAGTCAAGAAAGGCTACGATTCTACCATCGTGACCTATAGCCGCACCTACATGTCTTTCTTCCTCTGCTGTGTCTTGAGAGCAGTATTGCGTTAAGCTATGAACCTCCACTTCTTCTAGCTCGAAACGTAGCCACTCATAATCGGTAATGTCCCCCAAATCGACTCTGGGAACATCAGTACAATAAGAAGAATTGAAAGTGGCTTCTACCGAGTCTTATTAAGACTTTTAAAGGTGTTCTTAGGAGTGAGAAAAATGTTCTTTCTTAGAGTATCCATAGTTACACTCGAACAACAAGGTAATAGGATGAGAGGGTACCAGAGCGTCGGTAGGTTGCGAGCTCGGTCGAGGTTGATCATAACGAGAATAGACTTAATATTACGAATTCTCTCAAACAGCGAACCAAGTTGCAAGGCAAGCAACGATTAAAGCTTACGACGTATTCTTTCCCACCTCTCCGTACTTAGAGTCAAGCCACTCGTCATTGATTACCTTTATTCTTTTCGGGTGCTTTACGGCACAACCACAATGGTTCACGTGGACGACTCTTAATCGTATTCGTTACCGGGAGAGAGAGAATTATCGAGGGAGAACAGAGTAAACGTCGAAGCGAGAATAAAGAAGATCTCACGGAACCGACAGCGTGGTAGGAAGGACTCTAGGTGTTTAACGGGTTCTATCATGTTACGCAGAAAGAATCGTTTGATTGTCTGCTATTGTTCTTATATCTTCAAGTATATAACGAGTTAGATTAGCCTATTTACTCAATGGTTTACTCCGGAATGAGATGTTGATCAACGGTTAAATTCAACGCGTTTGTTGACCTGTGATTACTGGGATTATTTCCATTTTCAAAATTTGATCTTGAAGACGAAAGTTATAGGTTTCTTGAGTTAATACGAAAGAAAGTGATATTAAAGATACGCTTCTTGATCTCCCCGTGCCTCTTATACCAATGAATTGCTTGGAGTCGAAGAGAATTCCCTAGCCTAAATGAGGCCGCCCGGAGCTCCTAGGCGACGTGTCGGACCGGTAGAAGGCTGTAAGCCTGAACAGCGCGGGCCTACGCGCGGACGTGAGCGTGCTCGCGGACGTACGTGGCGTCGCAGTGGCGGCGGACGAAGGCGTGGACGGCGGGGGCGTGCTACCGGACGTCGGAGTGGTGGGGGAAGTCGCGGGAGTCGCGGGAGGAGCGGATGGTGGGGTAAAAAGCCAATATATATTAATTTTGAGGTAGTGTGTACTTACGATTTGATTTGTCACTTTGTCTCAAGATTTATAGTTAAAACTCATACTGTTCATACTAGTTTTGTCGTAAAATGATTCGATTTACCTTTGACTCTAGATTTACAACTCGTACGTACTAGTTTTGAGGTAAAAAAAAAAAAAACTGTTTAATTTCAACATCTCTCTTTTACCAACTATAGGGTTTTAGGCGAGTATGCACTCATGCTCATGTTGTTTATGTTGTATATATGTTGATTCATTTGTTTTTTAGCAAGAAATAGCCGGGTACGAGGTTTTGTTTTTGTGCTTTTGGTTTTTCCTCTCTAAAAATAGCATGGTTCTTCGGCGCTTTGCGCCAAACCTAGGCTTATCGCCGGGTGAGAACGGAGTGGCGGTACTTTAGAAACCAGCCCCGCGCGTGGTGGCGCCGGTGCCGCCGCGACTTTCGCAGCCGCCGCCGCCGCCGGCTCCTCCGCAGGCTGCGGAGGCTGCGGCGGCTCGGCACCAGGGGTCTTCGCGAAGACGAGGAGAAGGTATCGAAGAAGAAGGTGAAGGCCGAAAACGGTGACGGTGATGACGAAGATGGTGGAGGCGGGTTGAAGAGGATCTTCGCTTTTCTCCGGGTAAACTCTTGTTGGCTTATAATTAGTGTAGTCTTTTATCTTCTTTGTCCCCTGACTTCTCCCATTTACAACGAATGTTCAAGCAGAAAAAGGACGAAAAACTCAGGATGATCCCTGAAGTTGGTGAAGGGGCTTGGCGGGTAGAGAACTTTGGGGGACGAAGTCAACTTTTTAGGGTCGAACCTTCGCGAATGACCTCTTCACTTTTTCGGGTCACAGACGAGTTTCGAAATCGAAAACGAAAACGAAGACGAAGACGAAGTCCACCCCTCTCTCTCTCTCCTCTGTTTCTCGCTCTCTCTCTCTCTCTTTGCCTTTCTCTCTCCCTCTATTGTTTCTTTACCAATTATACCCAAACCCCAAACCCTTGATATTGAAATGACAACCACAACCTCTTACATCGGCAAACACTAAACTTTAAACTTTCCCTCCCTCTCCCCACTCGTTTTAGGTTCCTCTCCTCTCCACCCCCCTCCCCTGTTTCGTTAGAAAACACCACACTAATAGGAACCTACGAAAAAGCCGAAAACAACCCCTCACTCTACTATAATATGGTGCGCAAAAAACAAAATATGGTTGCTGAGACGGGTAAAAGAGACGGAGGGGCACGAATATAATGGTTTTTTTTTTTTTTTTTCGTGTATGGTCATATATAGAAATTACGATTTTAAATTAGACTATCTATATTAAATTTTCTATATTTTCTGTATGTTTTTCAATATTTGAAAATCTTATACGTTAAATAAATATATTACTTATAGCTAACATAAATCGCGTAACTATAGGTTTAAAATTTAAAATTTAAATTAATAAAATTAAAAATGGACCCAAAGACAAAAATGCTTCTTATTTTCTATTTTTGGACATACTATCCGTATTAAACTTTACATATTTTCTTTATATATAAACCTCTAACGTACCCACGTACGTTATTAAAGAACTCTTTTTCTTTTCCCAGAAAATTTTACAGAGAGTGGGACCCCTATGCACTCGCACGAACCATCTCAACAACAACAGGACTCCCAAAACGTCCAAAATGTCTCTATCACCTTCCGGTTTCCTAAAACACCCCCCTAAGTTAATAACATCTCTCTCTCTCTCTCTCTCTCTCTCTCCTGTTCGTAACACTATAATGATATAATCGAACCGAGAAGAGACAAAAACCAGAAAAAGAAAGAAAAAAAAAGACCCTAGAAAACAAGAAATGACTAACTTCACAATTCATACCCTCATACCTAATTACGTTATTACAACATTAGGAAAAAACTAGTGATCAACTTGTCTTCAAGAGGAGACACAAAACCGTACTATGAAGTAGACTAACTGATATAGGTTTATAGTAATAAATCGGTACTATTTACTTAATTCTACTCCATGTATTTACTCTTCCGGTCAACAATATGATTGAGTGCTAAAAGCGCATCATGTTGTCGATAAACTTATTTTCTTGTGGCAGCCAGTACTATTCTTCGACTTTATCTTACAAATTTATAAAGTTGAAGATGAAATTATAGTACTTTTTAATGTTTAAAACTAACCATTAAATAATCGCTGAGAAGTTGCCTAAATGAATTCTATCGTTAAGACATCTTCGAGATTAACACGGCTTGTCATTTTATATAGAACCCGACGAAGAGTTGATCTCGGTTTGAAACAAAAAACTCTGTGCTATTGTTAATTCAAGAGAAACAGACCATTCGTTAGGTTGAAATAACTAATGATCCTCTCGGAGCTTGGGTACTCACAAAGGAAGTTGTTTTTTGTTTTTTTTTTTTTTTTTTAAACAAACGTAAGCTGAGAGATTACCTAGAGCTTGAAGTATTAGATTATGGGTCACTCCTTCTCGTTATGGGTTAACCGCGTTAGAAAACTGTCGCATTAAACAAAGGATCACTTTACAAAATCCGCTCCAAAGTTTAAACATCAGGTGAGTTTAACCTGAAAAAGTTGGAACATCGGGAAACATGAAACTTTGGAAAATCTTGGGAAGAAGTTTCAGTGTCGAAGTTTTCGTTACGTTGGTACTTTAATGTACCGTTTCCGAAAAGTAAAGGATTGTCTTTGTAAAAGGAAAAGGAAGAGAAAACACAAATAGATTTTAGTAACAAAAAAAAAAATCTCTTCCATCGTACGATGGCGAAGTAAATAAATTTTCTACTTGAACTGATGTTTAATTCTATTGAACCCGGAGCTTTTTTTTTTTTTTTTTTTTTTTTTTTTTGATCCCCGTTTTTGCCAGGGTGCTCAGGTAGTACCATGCCCAAAGGCCGTTATGAGGTGGATCTCGCGCAAACCTAAAAACTTTTTAAGAAGATAACGCGAGGTTGGTTTATCGGGTGGTGTGTCGTCGTTACCAGCAGTTGAGAAAGAGGGGTACACGTGGGGAAAATATTCAAATGAGCGAAGGGTTTAGAGATCTTCCCTACTTGCCGTTAATTTTCCCTCAAACAACCCCTCGTTAGGAAATTCGTGTCGTCGACATTTCCCTGTCGCTCTTTTTTCTACCAGCTGCCAGAGGCAGAGCAGGTCTATATTTTGTATCATATAGAGAGATGAGGTGGGGGAAAAATCTTCCAACAGTCACCACTCATGGAAAAAAGCGTCATGATTGGTGTGCTTTTAGAACTGAAACTCTCCTCTAAACTAGAAGGTGCTCCTTCGCTTCAAGAGCCGAGAGCGAGGTGGTAGATCTTCTTTTAACATATGGCTAAACTGACTCTTGAAAAGTCTTGCCCGGGTGGAGGTAGATCGAAACAGGACACATAATGAGTTTCTCTAGAGCCGATAGTTGAGGAAATCCCTGCTCTCAACCAGTTAAAGTTTAACTCTGCATCCTCACTTAGGCCAGTTTTAAAACACGGTGAAGATTGGCAAGGAAGGGGTCGTAAGGAAGTGAGACATCAAAAATTTACACTAAAAGAGCTTCTATCTACCTTTATCTCATGCATCTCTTCGAACAAGCACGGTCTATAGGCAGGTCTATAGGTAGATTTTAGTAACAAGTTTCACCACTGTTACATATATACCCGTACCTTAATTACATGTAACAGAGGGTAGGAGTACAGTTCTTTATTAAGAGTGACCTTTATGACCCCTCCTTAAATCGATTGAAGACGTACGTATAACAACCAGATTAGACTCTCTAAACCAAAATAGTTCAGATTTCAAACAACAACAAATGACCCAGTAGAACTTTTATTTGTTGTATACCTACACCATCTCTTTGACCTCCTAGTAAAGGCGACTTACTCAGTTGGAGACAAAATAGACCATTCCGTGACTGATTGAATTTGCCGCCTCCTCCGAACTTCGCGCAAGCTATGCTTACACGAAAGCAAGGCTAGTTCTGAGAAACGAACTGGAAAGATGCGGGTAGACTGGGTCAATCTCACAGATAGACAACATGATAAATTATGGGAAAAAACTTTTTCACCATTGTTAGAAACGTAAGTTTTAGATCGGTTACTAAAGTTTATTTCTAAGTTTCTGAGTAAGAGTGAAGAACGTTAGCGCTCTAAAAAGTAAGCAAGTCAAAGAGTTTATGAACTGAAGACGAAGGACTCGTCTTTTCATTAAAGTTTTCTGCTCGTTTTGTTCGTGAGCGTTTATGTCTCCTTGGCTTCGCACCCCACACCAGATCTGAGTTAGCTTCGAGAAGAACACCAACCAGTACCACTAGACGACCCACTAAATTAATGGTCACCTTCGATTTCAGTTACTATTAAATATTTACTGAACCGGAGTGTTGTGAACCTCCTGTAAAAGTTAATGGGTAAAATTCACATTTCTCTTTGTAAAAAGTTGTTAGGGAAAGTATCCTTAACCGGTAGTTTTAAGAATAACTGACAACGTCATTTGAATTTTTTTCCGAAACTTGTAAAGTCACTATTCGTTTACACGTAAAATTCAAGGAAAATATGAACTACATTTTCACCTTACAACATAAAAGTATGTAAAAAAAGGTTTTAGGTTGAATTCACGTCAAACCTACACATTTCTCTCAAGAACTATAAATAGTAAATACCTTAAAGTCTCTTGACAGCCTAAAAGAGATGTAGAGAGTAAATAAACTACTCGATGACTTTTATTTATTGTTCTGGTTTAACTTCTATTTTTTCCTTAAAATAACGAAGGGACCTCATATTCAGTCTTTTAATGTACATATAGAACTGAGTTTTTTTAACCCGATACATGTTTCTCGGTAAAATACCTCCCTAGAGTGTCAGTCTCTAGAGGTCATTTCAATTTTATGTTTGTTCTATTTTTTTTTTTTTTTTTCTTCCTTTTTCCACTCTTCCCTACCCTCTAGTAAAGAAGCAACGTCGTTAACGGTCTTTTAGGGTGAGAAATGAGGGCGGTATAAGGAGGTTAGGCAGTATTTTGTTGAGCCTATTCAATCCTTTTCAGCTCCGAGGTTTTTTCTTAGTAGAAAAGAACTCCAATCCTTCTCACTCTCTTTAGCATCCCCAGCCGTCCCGGTATCTTCGTTCGGATCCTCTTTCAGAGTTAGGCCCTGAGCCTGCCCCTCTTCCCTAGCCCGGAAACGAAAGCCAACCACTTCAGTATAGTTGGAAACCTCTTTCCAATTGTACGAGCTCGCGGAACTTGACGTTAAGGCTCCCCATCAGCGCCTGTGTGCACTACGCTCCGGGCCGGGGCCAACAGGTAAACGCGCTGTACACCCAGCAGCCACCGAGACGTAAAAGATAGAGAAGTCTTAGTCACACACGCCTGAGACCTCTTCATTTGAGGCTGAGACAAAGTGACCTCAGATGCACAAGCTGACTACATACTAGTAGGCTACTTAGTAATCTTAATGGGCGGAGTTCGTCGCTGAGCAGCGATCCCAAGAACTTGCTCCCCATAGATAGTAGAGACAGGTCGCCTGTAGAGACCTCTTTTGTAGTATATATTGTGTCAATCAAAAATCCGTCTTTATTTTTTCGTCCTATTGATTGTTATGTTGAGCGTGAACGCAATTTCTCTACTTAACAACCAGCGATCTTGTAACTGGCCATTTACTCTTACTCTTTCTTCAAATGGAACTGCGGTCACTTCAGATGTAACAACAGCGCTTCCTTGAACTACTTGAGGACCTTTAAAAGAAGACAGCCCTCCATTACTGGTGATATACCGGTATGTCGGACGCTTTGCCTTTAACCAGTTAGTATACTTTCTCTTTTCTAGAATAGAACAGTTTAACATTATATGTAATTTTATTTATAAATGTCCTATAAGTAAAGCATTCCCGCAAATTGTTATTGTTCGTTAAGATCAGCTACGTTCCTTCTTGCTATTTTTCTTTTTCTTTCTTAGACTTTATAAAAAATCTGTCTATGGAACTCTAAAGGTAGAAATTGTTGGTTAGAGGGACGTCGACAATAACGAGGCGGCCGATCTTTTGAACTCACAACTTTACTGGGAAAGAAGAAGACGAATGTTCATTTTATCTTTATTAAACTCAAAGGAGTAGAGCCCTGGTACTAGTTTCAGTTTTCCTATTCTCTTGCTTTTTATATATAATGGACGGGCTGTATATTGCGGAACCTGCGTGATTCTTGCTTCTAGGTGAATCTTGGAAGTAGCCACAAGTGTTCTTGAGGCGAAACAAATATGTGTTCCAAAGGTAAGAGGTGTTAATGAAGTATGCGGAGAGAGAGGAAGACGTATATCTTCTTAGTTTCGTGTATTTAGTTATGTCTCAAGTTTAGTGCACAAGTAGATTATGATTTCGAACACTCGTTAGTAGTTTTGAAACAATTCTTTGTATGACCAGGCTCCATGAACTACGTAACGACGACTTCAAACGTGGAGCCCGTGAAGAGCTCCAAATGGAGAAATGGAAGCGGTTGTAGGTTGGACAACAAAGTGTCTTTTACTTTTCTAAAAATTCATTATATCTAACGTTTAATATTAACCTCTTTTTTCATTCTCGTTTCAATTTACTCCGCCCATATAAATGGTCATTTTCTTACCAACACTTGAGCTTGAGAATTTGGTCTGTAGTATTATCTCTACGTCCAATACGGGTATAGACACAGCTCCTAGCTAGACATTTCTTATGTTCTCCTTCCTTTTCATTCGTACTACGTAGTTTTGATAATTGGTAGATTATTTAAATTTAGTGGGTAATAAATAAAGTTTCCCCCTTTTTGAGATTAAACAACTGACGATCACGTTTTCTTTAGATTTTAGTTTTATTTTATATGGCGAAGCTCGGTCACAACGTCTCTGTCGAAAACTCGGAAGAGTAAGAACCTGTTTGGGAATGGATGGATGGTTCAATTTTCTTTTCATCCGTAGTTAAATTCAGGTTTTACCTTGACATTAATATTTAACAGATCAAAAGAGTTGAGTACTTCTTTTCATTCGATATCATACTTACTTATGGAACCGGCGAGACCAGTCGCGGGAACGGGTGGCGCTTTGACGTGAAAGGCCGAAAAGTGATAGCTTTTTTCACTAGCTTGATACAAATTCTCTACGTTTTAGGTTGCGGAAGGTGGACACCAGTTTTAATACGTTTGTTTTATTTAAAATCTTGAGTTCCTGAACAGCCGTGATTTGGTTTTACTCTAATATATGAGATTCTTTTTGTCTCGATATCTTTGTTTGGTATTAAGAAGTTGCTGTTGACGTGTTAGGCGGTCCAAAGAAGAACAGGACATTGAGAACATGTGAAAAACGTCAAAGTGCCGTCGGCGTACTTCCAGCGTGAAAACAACTGAGAAAAGCTCGTTTAATAAGAGAGAAAGGGTTAAAAACTTCGAATTACTGAGCACTTCCCGGGCAACCGTTATCGGCGGCCTAGAATTCAAGTAAAAGCGTAGAAGCAGCGTTTTCAATCTTCTAAATTAGAGTAGCTGAAGGTAGCAGTTCGGTGACTAGAGTGAAGAGTATTGGAGTTAGGTACCGCTACTTACATAAAGATTTGGGTAACTAATGGATAAAACAGAAACACTTGAGCTCTTGTTTATAGGACAGGACGCTACTACTTGGTATGTTAACTTAATAAATTTAGAGGGTTATTTCCGCTTTTTGTCTTTGGTAAGTTTAAAGTTCAACCTTTCACAAGTAGGAGATCAAGCGCTAATTCTCGTTATTACTTGGTTATACTTAACGCGATAACGATAGCTTTACATTCTACCTCCGTTGTTATTTTGCTTTTTCCTGTCTTCAACATCTTGTTTTCTTCTTACTTACGATTAAATTTAATCATAAGTTTTTTTAGTTTTTTTTTTCTTATCTAAGTCTCTTTCCGATGGTTTAACAGGTAAAATTGTAACGTGGGAACTTTAGTTTAATTTTGGGTAGTTTCGTTGATTTTAATGAGCATGTTTTTCCTTAATTTAACTTGACGAAACAAAGGTCCCTGAATTATTCTTTTGCGTTCGTAGTTATTACCTATCTTTACAATTCTTTTTTGATCTTTCGAAGTTGGAAATCTAGTATTTTTGGACTTTTCTCTTGTTAGAGACTATGGGTAGTATATTTTGTGGTGTTCCTCGGTTTTTTTTTTTTTTGGGTTTCGGGTTTATCGCTTGGGTATCGTTTAGTTCCTACTTCTTGTGTAAAACAGTTACCCTTTGGAGTCGATTTGTTTTGGGTATACCGTTTTACGGGGTTTCTAGTTTAAAAATGCGTCACTAGAGGGAGGAGAATGGACCATTTGTGTCTTCGTCGTCAAGTTTGAGGTTGTCGTCCACTACCATCTTCTTCGCGGATAAATCTTTCGAATGTTTTAGCCTTCGTTGAATAGTGCCGGAGAAAGAGGCACATATATATCACATATGCGTGTGTGGTTTAGCCTCCACCCAGGTAGCATTTCGTACTCCTTTCTCTGTTTTTAACCCAGAAAAAAAAAAAATGTAAAAATAAAACGCTCTTTAATCTAAACCATCTTTGGGTTAATCTTAAATCTAGTAGAGGGAGGGGTTCTTTAGTTTCGCCCCTTTTACTTAACTTAGCCCCTCCCCTCCCCTAGCAGTATAACCCCAGCGAAAGCGAGGGGTGGGTCGTTTAATCCCAAAACTTAGGAAACTTACTAAGGTCACAAACACCAAATGAAATGTCCAGCTCAACCCCTGCCCCCTCCTCAGCCCTAAGCCACATTGCCGACGTATATTGCCAGTGCACGCACCGCACACCCCGGGTGTACAGCCCCCAATGTAACATCTCCACCAGAGAACCCCACCAATAAAACACCTGGTAAGCAACAACAACAACCTGGGTTGCGTCAGTTTACCTCGCTTTTGAAAAAAAAAAAAGAGATGTTGGCGTATACATACGCACTGTGCACCTCGCAGAGTGTGCACAGCTCGAGTGCACAAACCCATTAAAAATTAAACTTTTAAGTTCTAAAATATTTGAATAACCCGCGATATATTTTTAATTTTTATGAATTATAAGTAAAATTCCGAAAAAGAAGAAAAAAAAAATTTTTTTGACTAGAATACAAGAAACATTTAAAGTTCAAATATTTTTATTGATGTTTTCATATTTCAAATGAAAAATATTTGAAGAGACATTAATAATTAATATGTCACATAAATGAGAAAGTTTGAAAAATTTAATTTTTATACTCAGAATGAATGATCTACAGCAGTCAACTAAGGAAAACGGTGGAGGGGTTCCTTATACTTTACTGCTTAAACGGGAAGGACATGTCCATTCGAAAAGTTATAACAACGATAGTATTTGCAGGAGAAGGTAGAGTTAGAGCCTCTACACCACTTTTGATGTAATAAGTACATCATTTTGAAGCAAACCTTATCCAACTTTTCTTAATCTGCGTCCTCTTCTTCTCAGCGAAGAAGATCATGTCACTGCTACAAGTGTTGATTCTTCTCATGGCTCAGCTCTTCTTTCATCCACATCTACTGCCACTTCCGCCCGTGATCATCAATCCAATTTCAATAATCGACCTCCTCAGCACAATAATACCTACAAAAGCCGCAATCATAGCTTTAGAGGTAGAGGTAGAAGCAATCACTACAACAAATTGAATTATCAGCACCATGTTCCCTTCAACACTCGTGGTAATAGCAATAGTATTCTTGGACAGCCTCCCTTTCCTCCTCAACAGCCCTCTACTCAATGTCAAATCTGTTCAAAATGGAATCATTCCGCTTTAGAATGTAGAAATCGCTTTAATCACTCCTTTGCTCCCTCTAATATTCCAAAATCATTTGCGGCAATGACTCTTGGCGATTCATCCGAGTCACACTGGTATGCTGATACTGGTGCATCTTCTCATATGACTGGAAATTCAGGTATTCTACATTCTCTCATCCCTTATTCTGGATCTGCTCATGTAATGGTAGGTGATGGCAGCCTTCACTCAATCTCTCATCATGGAGAATTTTCTATATCTACTCCTAATAAAACTCTTCATCTTAAAAATATTCTTCTTGTTCCATCTATGAAGAAAAATTTATTATCTGTTCATCGATTTTGTCATGATAATGATTGTTTCTTTGAATTTCATGAACATGGTTTCTTGGTGAAGGACAAGAGGACCAAAACACCACTTCTCCATTGCAGTAGCTCTGGCTCCTTATTCCCTATCAAATTTTTGTCGTCTAGTTCGCCAACTTCCTCTCCAGCATCTGCACTTTCTGCTTCTAAGTGTTCGTCTCAACTCTGGCACCAACGTTTAGGGCATCCTGGTTCGGTGGTTTTGGAAGCTTTATCGAAAAATAATTGTATTTCAGATATCTTGAAGTACGACTCCTCATCTTGTAATGTTTGTCATCTTGGCAAACAAAATAAATTATCTTTCTCTGAGTCATTAGTATCATCTAATAAAGCATTCTATTTAATTCATTCAGATGTGTGGCAAGCATCTTGTTCCTCTATCTCCGGATTTCGTTATTATGTCTTATTTCTTGATGATTTTTCCAAATATTGTTGGGTGTATTTATTACATCATAAACATGAAGTGTTTGATAAGTTTGTTGAATTCCGTTTATCCCATACTCATTACATATAAATATCATTCTATTCACGTTGATAATGTTCTTATGGGTGTTTATTATTCTATAATGTTATATACGGTTGTGAGGGGGAGTTAGATCTGCCCTCCTTGCTTACAAATCTAACCTTTGTTTTCACCTTTTAAAACGCCGTCACTCCGGAAATCACTCTTGTAGCCGTTCAACTAACACTCAGCCTTACACAGCCTGAAGGTATAGTGGTTCACGATGGAAAAGTGCTTGTTTTACTATTAGATATAGTTATACGAAGTAAGCTCTCACGTATTGACCTAAAACACTGTTTATACAACGAGGATATAACAGTGTTATTCGACATTACCCTCTAAAATTAAACTGCAGTTCTAGGAAATCTTAGACGACTTAGGTACAGTGAAGTCGTCTTCGGCGTCGTTCACGTGCTATAAGACGAAGACATCAGCTAGCTCGTTGGCATCCAACGGAAAAGCGACTGGTCCTCTCTTCTAAAGCTGGTTCTTTTTATGTTATCGGGCAGTACCTCGCTGCCCTAACTACTGTGGGTCGGGTTAGTCGTAGTCTTATGTGATTGTTGAAAAGTCCTATAAACGCTATTTCGTATTCGGGTTTGACATATCATGGAGGTTCTATCGCATTATAGGCAAAACGTCGAACGTACACTACTTATGCACCTCGTACGTATATGACTCTTGTATCTAAATGACGGTTCCACTATAGCCCGGAACATTTACTTTCTATAACATCAGGGGGATGATTTCATGCTATGAGCAAACCCAGCGTTTTGAGTGGTACAAGTTATGAGGTTAGAACGAAATCCAAATCACCACAGCTATGAACAAACCGTAATTCGTACAATTTAAACAAGTCGTCAAGAGAACACATGAACGGAACACTTTCATCGTAAGGAAGACCATCTTTTCATCGAAGCTATGGATCTTTCATCACATCGTTCGGGTTTAAAAAGTACCGTTTAAGAAAAACTTTGCGAACTTAATCTGATACCTAGTTTCTTAGTCTTCTCGGCCATTACTATTACAGCAGTTGTATTTCATCTTCTTTTTGACATAGACTTGATAAACTTATCCACTTGTATGAACCTAGTCTCCCCGTAACAGCTTTAGGTGTAAGTTTATCTTTCGATCACTTAGCAACTTTGGTCCGAGCTCCGCGAACGAAATTGGGTATATCACGAAAAACTTCGAACGTATGTATTAGACCTTTTAGCCCTACTTGTTTAGGTTAACCAACAGCGTATTTTTAGCCAAGTCGTTCTGAGGGTACATCCTTCCGTAAGCTTTGTAGTTCGACAGAGTAACTGGTTAAAGCTACTTCGCGTTGTCTTTCTTGACAAGCCTGCCACCATCCAAAGTGTTGTCCTCTTTTCCAGAGGCTCATCAGTTGTGGAAGAACAACAAATTTTGGAACTCGTTGCTCTGCTCGAAATATAGAAAGATAACTAGGTAGACGGAAAACGAAATAGAATATATGGGTGAACGTGGGTTAATTTAAAACTCGGGCTAGTCCACCTTGATCTTAGGTACATCGTAATAGTTCTTCGCGTAATATAAGAAGTGAGTAACGAACGTAGGTTAACCCTAGAAATTGCCGAAGACACATCGTTACACCAAGATTTCCATATCGACCTCATACTCTACATTAATTTCTCACTTGGTGAAAACCAAAATTGCTCGGACAGTATCTTGCTTCACAGTATCACACCCAAGCTGGACTTAGACTACGAAACTGGACACGTAAACTGAACCTTCGTTGTTATAGAAACGATGAACTGAGTTGACGACCTCGATTTAAACACCCGAGTTGACGGCCTCGATTTAAACACCCGAGTTAGTTGCCGTTACAGTTTCAACATAAACTTCATCCTCAACAACTCATTCCTCTACGTCGTAAACTTCACCCGACTTAAACACCTCTTCAACATCCTTAACTATCGGACCAACAACCTCTTTTTTAAACAACGCTTCAACCACATCAAAGCTTTTAACACCTTGATAAGTTTCCACCAAACTAAACTCTCCTACATCAACACCATTACGCCGTTTATACACCCGACCACCCAAAACCTCCTATCACTTCACTAAATCAACCGTTCCTTACTCTTTTAAAACCCAGTCTCTCTCTTTAACTACCGAGTTTCCATCCATTGACCCCTCTCTCTAATCCTCAAACCTTCAAAACTTTGAGTTTTAACCATCCCTAGTACGAAACCACTGCTACGACTAAGCAGTATTGATTTTTACCTTTTTATAAGAGGTGTTTTAACTGTACAGAACTCTATACTTGACATAATCATCAATTTAAGTCCGTGGCTATTGGAAATATTAAAAATGTACAAGGGTTTTTTTATGTACCATAACAAGAGCGACGTTTAAATCTACATGAAAGACATTGGTTTAAACCCATTGTTTCCGTTGGCTTGTGGAATTAGTTCCTTTTTAGACCGACAAACGGTTTCTCCGTAAGTTTTCCCCTTAATTTAACGTTTTAGAACCTACCATCGGATAAGCGATATATCTGTCTTATTAAATTACGAAGTCGGGTTATTCTTCTCCCTTCAACTCTAACTTTTTCGTTCGTTGCCCACTACAAACGATCTACAGCTACAGAAGAAAGTCGTCGTGGTAAAACAACACCCCATAAACCTGTTCTTTCTGCTACAACCTACGGTACTCTTGCTTCTATTGACAGTTTAAAAGCTAAGTACTTAAGTGGTGGAGGTAGTCTAACTTTTTTTCTTTGTCACCACGGTTTAACTAAAAACTAGTACTCTANATCTTTATAAAATAAATTGATGTATAAATTTACTTGCGCATATCCCAATTTTAATCTTTTATTTAAATAGATTAACTATTAAACTATTTTTATATAACTTTTATTTAATTAATAATTAGACTTATAAAAAAATAAAATTTATTGTAAAAATAGTTTTATATCCGCAGCATCGCACGGGTATTTCACTAGTAAATAAATGAAAGTTGGGTTAAATATATTATATTCAGTTTGTAAATAACCATCCAAACTATGAACATTTTATATTTTTCATCTAAAGTTTTAATTATTTGCAATTAATCATCACTATATATAACTCATCAATTTGAGATAACAAAATCACTCTTTACAATAAAATTAACCATAGTCCTCTCTTTTATATTTTTAGCAATTTAATAATAAAAATTAAAATTTTATTGTAGTAATAATTTTTTTCTATATTGTTGGCATGCATTTTTTTTATGCTTCTTAACTATCTAGTTATTGTTGAACACTCATTCCAAGCATCAGAGTAAATTGTAGTACTAAAAGTTGACTATAAACTAACAATTTGATTTAAGAGCCCGTAAAATAATATATAATATTTTTTCGGCAGTCGAATTGGCATAAATGAGCAAGAGATCAAAATACAGATTCTCATAATGTTGCCAATGTAACTTTACGAATCATGTTCATCTGTCTAACTTTTTTTGTCATCTTTGTTGTACTTCTACTTTGCTAATAAAATAACCTACGCATTTTTTTCTCTCCCAAAAAAAAAAACCCTATCTAGTTATTATTAGTCATTGCAAACTGATAAAAATCTAAAGTTAGTGGATTATATGATAAATATAAATTTAAGATGCTTCTAACACCGAGTTTAGTTAAGTCGTGGCTAAAAAATATATATTTTAGAAGATTTAAAATTTTTAATGCACTTTTAATTTATTTTTTCTTTTATGTTATAAAATTACAGCGACAATAACCACAAAAGAAATATGTGTTTATATATTTCCACGGCAGCAATTATAATCTTTTAGCTTTAGAGGAGAAAAGATTAGAAGTCTTCTAAAAATTTTGAATATTCTAAAGTACAAAATTAGCACATTTAATCACTACATTATCAAACTAGATTTAGTACATTTAAATATCGACAAATTAGTGATAATATGCCAAAACAGAATGTAATTAATAATAAATACTATTTATTTACTATTACTTGCATTACAGGTGAACTCATCAAAATAACATTGAGAAATGTTATCTTTATATGCAAAGAGGGTTTAAACAAAGTTTGTAAGATTTTTAATATTAAAAATAAAATTATTAATTTTGAATGAAGAGGTGGAAGATTTACAACTAACTTAGACTTTTTATTTTTATTTATTATTATTTTTTTTTAGGGATAGGTAGCCCTCTTTATTTATTTAATTTAGAAAATAAACTTATTTGGAATTGTGAATTAATTAAGATTCGAATTTGAGACCTCAGGTATCAACCACCAATCTCTTTGCCACTTGTACTAGAGATGGTGTTGAGAGAGAGCATTGCTCAATAACAGTTTAGAAAAAAATTTTAGCAGTCCAATTAAAATTTGCGTGCTAGCTCATCAAGAATAGAAAGTCTATTATATGATTGTCACACCATATCATCTGTAATCAGTGAATAATATTTTTTTAAAATAAAAAATATAATAAAAATATTTTTTAAAAATTATAATTAAATGAGTAAATTTTAAAAATATATGTTGATAAGTTAGAAACACCACGTCAGCAAAGTAGCCTTATATTTTAGAATTTTTTTCAACAACACTGTGGTTACCCCCTCTCTCTCTCTCTCCACACTACCTGACAAATAAAACATCCCGACACTTACACTTTTGACTCGAGTGAAACCCAACACTACTCTCTCTCTCTCTCTCTCTCTCTCTCTCTCCCTCCCTAAAACCCTCCTCTAAAACCCATCATACTACCACCCCTTCACCCTCAAAAACCCCAAAAGAAGGAAAAAAAAAAAAAACCACCTTTTTCCCCTTCCCCTCTCTGCAAAACCAACCCCAGAGAGCCAATGGGGAACTGCGCCGCCACCAGGCTCGGCGGCGGCGCCGGCGAGGGAGGTGGTGACCCGGTGGCGCTCTGCCGCGAGCGGAAGCGCCTCGTGAAGGCGGCGGTGGAGCGCCGCCGCGCCCTCGCTGCCGCCCACGGGGCCTACGCCCGCTCCCTCGGCGCCGTAGCCGCCTCTCTCGACCTCTTCGTCGCGCGCCTCTCCTCCCCCGTCCCCATCCTCATCACCCTCCCCGACCCCGACCCCGACCCCGACCCCGACCCCGACCCTGACCCCGACCCTTCCTCCTCCTCCCCAAAGGCGGCGCCTTTACTCTCCCACAACCCCTCCGCCATGTCCCCGCGCTCCGCCTCCACCCCCAGCTCGGAGGAGAGGGAGAAGGAGGCGGAGGCCCAAACGAAGGCGGCGCGCGAGGAGGTGGAGCCACGGGGGGAGATGGGCTCTGGGTATTTCTTCTCGGAGGCCCCCGTTGCGGCGTCGGCGGCGCCGCCGCCGCCGGGGGGTTTCGCGGGGTGGGACTTCTTCAACCCGTTCTACGGGGTGAGCGCGGCGTCGGCGGCGGAGGAGGAGGAGGAGGAGGAGGAGGTGGTGGGAGGGTGGGGAGGGAGCTCGGAGGAGGATTTGAGGGCGGTGAGGGAGGAGGAGGGGATACCCGAGCTTGAAGAAGACGAAGACGAAGACGAAAACGAAAGTGAGGTGATGGCGGAGGACGAGGAGAAGAAGAAGAAGAAAAAGGTGGCACCTTTGGAGGTGGAAGAGAAAGGAGGAGGAGGAGAAGAAGAGGTTGTTAATGGGGTGGAGGTGGTGGTGGAGGAGAAGGGGATCGAAGCGGTGGAGGAGGAGGAGGGTAATGGAGTTGGTAGGGAGCTTCTAGAAGCGCTTAGGGAGGTGGGAGGCCACTTCATGAGGGCGTGTGATTCGGGGAAGGAGGTGTCGCGTATGCTCGAGCTCAACAGAACGAGCCTTCAACCTGGTCTTGATGAGATCAAAGGTGGGATTTTTATTTTCTCCTTTTTCCCCCCCTTTTTAGCGGATTTATTATTATTATTATTTGTTTAGCTTCTTTTCATTTTTTTGAGGTTTTGTGACTTTGATGTGTTAGTGATTGAGAGGGGATTCATGGGAGAAAGTGGGAAAGAAGAAGCCAAGTGAAAGGCTGTTCCATTTTTCCACCATTTTTACAGCATTAAGAATTATTTTTTCTTTCTTTTTTCTGATCTTTTCCTCCCTTTTATGCTTTTTTTTTTGGTTTATCTCAGTTTGGTACCAAAATGTCCTCTAATCTTGGTTTAAATTGGGAGTAAGAATGCTTTTTTTGATATTTTCATTATATCCCTCATTTTTCTTTCTTGTTACTAGCTACAAGATCAGGAAAAAAAAAAGAGGTAAAATTTGGTTTATATACATATTTTTTTCCTCTCCCTTTCTACTGTTTGGGAGTTTTATCCTGTTGTGATTATCCTTTTATGCTGTGTCTAGTCAATAAAGCTAGCTCATGGTTCTTTCTAAATTCTAAATGCTACTCAGTAGAAAGATGATGCAAAAGTTGAGTAAATAAAGTGGTTCCTTTGGAATTTGGCATGAACTTTTTCCGAAAAAAGAGCCTTTGACTATTCTTTGCTAAGATTAAAGCAGCATTTTTGCTTGGCATTAATCTTGAGCCCCTTTTCCTTGTTACTGTCAATCCATGCAAAATGAGCTTTCTTAGAACTCAGAAGCTTCAAATTGCTTATTGATGAACTTTGATATTTGCTCTAGGTGCATATTAAGCCTACTGTGACTACTTGGAACTAAAGACTAACTCTTACTGCATGAGTTGTTACTTTGTTATTACTTTTATTTGAATAATCATGTAACTTATGAAACATCTCTCATCGGCCAGAAAATTCGTCTAAGATAAAGCAAGCGATCACATGGCATCGCTCTCCTTCGTCTCTGTCGTCATCGTATAGGAGTCATCTTGGTGCAAGCTCAAGTAGCATGTCGTGGGCGGAGAGTGGGAGCGACACATTCGATGACTATGGTGGCATGGCGTCAGGAAGCCACTCCCAGACTCTTGGAAGGTTATTTGCTTGGGAGAAGAAGCTTTACGAGGAAGTGAAGGTACCTTTCATCTTTTGATGCCTCATAAATCATGGTGTTCATGAAGTTAATTCTGCAAAAAAAAGGAATGTTTATGAAGATGATAATGCTACTGTCTTTAGCATTTGCAATTTGATCTTAAGTGCGCAAAACATTTTGAGATTCGTTATATGTTGACGCACTTTGATTTAATATTCGAACGCATATGTCTTGTTGGTATGCTGCGATTCATTTTCCATGTCGATAGAAGCTTGTATGCGATAGCTTCAAGTAGGGCACAACTCGGATTGGTTCTGTTATCGATTAGGTGTCTCTGGAAAACGAGGTCCAGCATCCTACGTCAGCATTCTGATTTATTTGAACGGCAAAAATGCGCTTAATCTTCTAACTAATTTTATACCAAATTTAATGTCTATGACAACTCTGTAGTTGGATTCCAAAAACAGCGTATTGGTTCCACATGAAAAGAAGATTAGAGTAATATACTACATATCATACTTATCTATTTCACTTTCAAACAATATGGAGTTGACAAGCAGTTGAATTTTCCCTAAGAGTGGAAATTTCTGAAAGTAGCTAAATTTGTGATATGGTTTTACCTCTCGTAACATCAGTTTCCTGTTGAAACTGATCACACGTGTAGACCTTTTTCTGATCTCTTTTCGAGCAAAATAAATTCTTTACAATAGTATGTTTTATTTAAAACGCTATTAGTTTTTCTGTAGGCTGGCGATCGGACCTGGCAAGCGTATGTGAAGAAGTGCTCACAGCTAAGAAACCAAGATGCTAAAGGAGCCGATCCACGTGTACTCGACAAAACTAGAACTGTGGTAAGAGAATTGTACACGAGAATAAGGGTGGCTCTACGCTCAGCAGAATCAATCTCAGAGAAAATACAGAAGCTGAGAGATGAAGAATTGCAGCCACAGCTCATCGAGCTGCTGCAAGGGTGAGTTTACGGTCCTAACTGGGATTATTGCGCAAAAAACACCCATTTTTCATTCTGTTTTGCAATTCTAATCCACTTCTATTTTATATTTGTTTTTGCAATTTTGGACCAAAATCTCTCGACCACCTGAAATATCCTAGTTCTCCTTGTGATGAATTTATCCATTTGAGAGCTCAGCAGGGGCATTTTGGTTCATAAAAAGATACTTTGTCCAAATTTGCGAAACTTGAAAAATATGGATCCAACGTGCATAGTTTCATGAAGATAGTCATGTATTTCCACTATTTTCTTTATGCAGCCTAACGAGAACATGGAAGGTAATGCTAGAATCGCACGAAATCCAGAAGCAAATAATGTTCAAAGTGAATTCCTTTACATGTCCCGCGTATGGAAAATTCAGTAACGACCATCAGCGACATGCTACGCTTAAACTAGAGGCTGAGCTTCGGAACTGGAGGGCTTCCTTTTTAAGCTATGTCGCTGCTCAGAAGGCTTACGTAGAAGCACTCGATGGCTGGCTGTCAAGGTTCATTTTGTCCGACATGGTCTATTCTTCTCGAGGCAGATCCTCGCTTCCGTGTAATAAAACCCAGTTGCCCCCTTTGGTTGTGCTTTGCCATGAATGGTTCGTAGCATTAAATAAGTTAACCGAGAGGCCCGTATCTTGTGCTATGAGAAGTTTTATTAGAAGCGCAAGGGTTCTGTGGGTTAAGCAAGGGGAGGAGCAGCAACAGAAGAGGAGAGTCGACAACCTCGCAAAAGAGATCGATAAAAGGGTTGTTGCTTTCAAGAGAGCAGAGAATAAAGTCGTGGAATCCAAGCTTTTGGAGTATAAAGCTGAGTCGGATGTGAAGCAAAAAATCGAGAGCTTGTCGGAGAGGAAAGAGATGCTAAACACTTTGCGGAAGAAATGGGAGAGCGAGAAAGCGAAGCATCATGACTGCATGAAGAACACCCATGAGGTCACTCTCAACGGATTCAAGATAGGCTTGGCTAGTATATTCGAGTCGCTGACTGAGTTTTCGAAGGAGTCCCTTAAACTGTACGATGAGCTCCTGGTGCACAACGAAGAGGCGAAGGTTCCCGATAGGATTGGCGAGAAACCAAATGGTGTCGAGGGTTCGGAATCACATATTGCATTGGATGGTAGATGATAAAATGTTGTCCTCCTCCAGTATATTAAGCTTGGTAATAGGTGATTGGTTTATTATTATTAGGTGTTATGTGCTGCCCCCAGTTTTGGATCCTCTTGAGACTTTGTTTCTAACTCAGGTTCTTCTGTAAGTAGTTGTTAGATAGGAATAGGATTAGGAGGGTCATTTTGGTGGGCAACTGTTGTTGTTGTAAGTATTGTTTCGACACCCGACTTGGAAAGAATTTGCTTAACTTTTTATGGGAGCAAGAACAATGAATCAAGCAAGGTTTAAAGTATTCAATCAATCCTTGTTTTGTTTCAATTTGTAGAAATTCGAATCCATTAGACCATGTGATTCAATCAATCCCTTTACTTCGTTGTTTTTTTTTCCCCTCAATATATGATTACCATTTTGAGAACTGAGGTTACTAGGATAATGTTTGGATTGAAAAGTTGATGAAAAACAATAACAGTTCGGGTTTTAATACATATTGAGGACAAATTGTTATTATCAGAACAAGCGTGCAGAACAAGAACGATTTTAGCATTGAAAACTAAGCAAGATTATCTGTAAGACATGCCACCAGCATGATTTTTTGATTAATAATTTTGATTAAGAAACCGACTATCCTTAACACAAATAGTAAAATGTTTGATGATTAGAATTCAAAGTTGCTGTATATTTTCAGTTAACTTCATTTGTTAAAAAAAAAAAAGAAAAAAGAACGAAGGGAGTAACATGCTACTTTTTTGAAATTTATCCTCTGAGATAAGAGTCTGCATGCTTTATTTATTGTGTTCGTATAATAACCCGCCAGTAAAATGTACTATTTGTGAATTGTTTACCAAGTTCGAGAGCAATTATTTAAACGTGCTTCTATTATAGATCTTTGATCAAATCTCTGCATATCCTACTCTATAATTGGCCTAACTAAGTACAAAAGGTGAGAAAAATTATATTACTAACCAATACTAGCTAGTACTGCAGTACTAAACGCAAAATCACTACTTTTTAAAGTGATTATATCCTAAACACGTGATTTCGAAGAAAATCAAAGTCATAAATCTCCATCAATAAGCTTTGTAACAGGTACAGTGTATAGCCATTACAATGTCAACTCTTTGACTTATTTCAAGCATTTGTGTTCATGCTATAGCACTCTGCAAATCTAGCAGATAGAGCTAAGAGCACTAGTTGTGCTCCAGGACATGTTGCAATGGTATTCGTGATAAAAAGAATTATCAGTAGGAACAAGGAAAATATTGTTAAGAGCCCACCTATACTAGTGAAAAATACAAGTACCAAGTTGGACTATTGGTAGCAAAGAGTAGTAGATTGATATTTGTGACATGGATAATTTGTACAGAAAAATCTATTTTATCCTCAAGTTATGTGGTTGCACATAACAACGGAGGATAATATCAATTGTACGTTGGTTCACGGCAGGAACAACTGAAATAAAAAGTATAATACCTGACTCGCTAGCAATTGTACATTGGTTCACGTGCTTACTGGTAGATTTTACAGTGATTTGTAAAATCATGCGGGATAATTGTAACACGTGAATGATTGGAGACGAAGCGGGGATAGTGCAACTAATTATGAACTATCTTAGAACAAATAATAGAGATTATTATCAATAAACTAAGTAATTTAAAACTACAAGCAAGTTTTTTTTTTTCCTTACCAGGTGGCGGTTCATAGGGAGTTTCCGGCGCACCGGGTTAGAATATTTGCTTACGCGAACTTGGTCGGTGTTCGCATTTAAGACCTAGCCAAGTGCAATTCACCTGACCTGAATTTAAGAAACAAATCTAGCCCTATTGGTATCTTAATTCAAACTAACATCTTAGATTCTACTCTTTCTTAACAAAGTCTTTTCAACCATATAGTTGAGCAACGAAGATTGCGCATGTTAGTTCTCGAAGATGTACAAATTGTTCAGAAGCTGCAGAGAAGAACCTCTGAAGAAAATGAGATTATCTTTTGCACTAAGACATATTTATGTTAAGAATCAACATACTTTATTCAATGTGTTCGTATAATTAATATAACCTATCAATGAAATGTACTATTCCTAATTGTCTATAAAGTTGGAGAACTACTTGAACATACTTCTATTGTAAAAATCTTTGATCAGATCTTTTGATATCCTGCATTATATTTGCCATAGCGAAGTACGAAAGGGATGAAGTCATATTAGTAATATATGCTAATACATTCATAGTATTTGGCCATTAAGATGTTTTAGCTTTCTGACTTATTGCAGGCCAATTTATTCATACTAATATTTTCTGTACATCCAGCGTTTGGTCAGAGGATAGGGATAGGAATAGGCCCTTATCCCCACCTTTATACCCAAACGTTAATTTTTTACCCGAGAATAGTAGTTCTCGGTTATCCCCGCCAACACCTTTATTTTTCATATAAAACTATCTAAAATTGTTCTTATTCCCAGGAACAACCCAATTTTCATCTAAACACTATTTTTCTTATCCCCATACTTGTACCTATCCCTGTAATAGTTAGTTCTTACTTATACCCGAACCAAACGGAACCATATATAAGAGCTAAGAGCATTGGTTGGGTTCCAGGACCATGGTACATACAATACTTGGGGGGTAAAAAGAATCATGATTAGGAAAGGAAAATATCACCAAGAACTCACCTACACTACTAAATGATAAGAGTACTAAGTTGGACTATATGCTGCAAAGAGTAGATGAATACTTTTTGTGTATGTGACATGAATTAAGCTCTACTGAATGGTTAAGTTACCTGATTGGCTGGAACAGTGGAGGGCATAATCAATTACATGTTGGTTCGTGTTTTTCATATACAGTAGGATTTGAACTTGATACCTACGCCAAGGAAGATGCCAACTAACTATTCTACGACCTTGTCTGATAATATGGTGGTCAAAAACGTCGCTTTTATATTTTAGAAGGCCCACAATATTTAAAGGTGTTTCTAATTTTCTCTCATTTAGGTTATAAAATTTTATAGGCAACTGTTAATTATATAAAATAACTGTTGTTCTCTAAAAATTTTAGGACCGTCTACTCTGATATCATATTGCATTATATAAAATAATTGTTATTTTCTAAAATCTTAAGCCGGTAGACAATAATGTTTAAATATTTTTATACTTAACAGTAACTATATGCTTCTTTAGTGACCGTTACCACCATATTTTTGTTGTACCGGAGAAAAAAAAAAAAAAGAAAAAAAAAGAAGAAGATGGGAAACACTTCGGAAAATTTTGGGCATTTTAAATTAAGAAGCTTGTACTTTACCCACCATATCACGAAATTAGACGTAAGCGATGGTGAAATTTAATGATTAGACGTAGGAATGCTTGTTTTAGAAAGAGACAAATCGTAAAGAAAAAAAAAAAATAGGGCCAAATAAAATTAATGTAATCCACAATTAGTCTTCATAAACTACACATGATATAAAGGGTGGTATTGAAAAACTAGCTTAGGAGATGGACTTTGTAGGATGTGTATTCACCTAATTAAACAAGTGGAGTAGGAAACATAGTGCATACGCAGTAAATAAATAACATAAACATAATATAATCAAATAGGAGATCATTACTGGTGAGCTAGAAGAGATTGATTGAAAACAACAATCTTGTTCTCATGTGTTAAATTGCATGAGGTGTCCCTTTTAACTTTTAGCTACTTTGATCCTCAGCAGCTATTATTGTTTTTTGTAATTAGGTTACCAAACTCTGCATCGTGGTATAATCTTAAGTTTTTTAAATGGATTCCTGAGTCCAAAAAGATCCAAAATTCCATACAACCACTCTTATGGATTCTAGTTCCTAAGTGGCATGTTTGACCATTCTAAGGACATAATTTAACAGAATAACTAATATTGTAATAATATTATAGAAAGACTACGAAGCTAAAAAAGTAAAAAGGTAGGTGAACTAAAACTTTTAGAAAATGTTTAAGTCAGGATTCCTTGCACAATTTTACCAAGTTCAATTTTAAAGTCAAAGGTAGCAACTCACCTCATAAAGATGGGTAAAAATATACAGAACTTACTCGAACTACGGATCACTTTATTTAACTATCCAATTCTTCAAAATTTTAATTTAAATATTTAAATATTTAAATTGTTTGATTTGAGTCGGTCGACGTCATTTTGACCTCAAAATTTGAAGTTAGTATACTTTATGCAATTCTCGCAACTATAAACTTATTAAAATAAGTAACTAGCTTAAATTTTGAAGCCAGGGTATCGTTGACCGACTCAAATAAACAAGTTGAAAGATTGAATAGTAAAATCACGATGGCTTACAGCGCAGGTAAATTCTGTACATTTTGACCCAGAAAGATATCGACATATCGTGTGAGAGAGAATTATGGGTTTATAAGTAATCAAATTTGAACACAATTTAGTTCTTTATTCCTAGCCATATAAGAAACCAATACCCACTTCTCCTGGTCTATCTATCTATCTATCTACCCAACAATCTCTGCAGAGGAATTAATGCCAGAATTTCCCACAAAGCTTAAAAGAAACAAAGTCACGAGCTTGGCCTTCAAATTCAACACCAGCCTCTGTACTCTTTTTTTTTTTGGTCATTAATGCACCCAATTCAAGTGGAGAATTTTTATTTGTTTTCTTATTTACTTTTTTTTTTTTTTTTTTTTTCACTTTTTGGTTGTGAAGAACCAGGCATTGAAAGTATCAGCAAACTATCCTAATTCGCGGTGGTCGAATTTGAGGATTTTAAGAGTATGATTAATTTGTTTATAGTTTAATGTTCAGAATCTTTAATTTTCATTCATGTTTATGTTGGATATAATTCATGTAATTTATTCAAAGCAATCTATAAAGATACAGTTAGTCTATTCAAGTTATCTATAAAAATATGATAGATCTAACGATTAGGATGTATCTGGACGCATTTTTGATGAACATACGTGATTTAATATTCTTATATTAAGTTATATATAAATATGTAATATACGGAAGTTCTGATCTAATCCTAATCTAATTTTCTGTGACGACTCTATCTCTGGAGATAAAGAAATTAGACTCCAAATGTCATGTTTTTTTGCAGCTCGCGAAAGAGAACGAACCACGAGCAAAATCATCGCTTATAAATCGAATACAGAAATCAAAATCATGACAGCAGGTGCAATCTTAATTTCTAATAAAGTTTCAACCGTTTACGGTTAATTGTATTCTGAGCTTTCTTCTGACCAAACACTGTCGCTTTTAAAAGAGTATCCCGCGAGAAATGCAAATGTGATGTGAACAACTTTGAAATAGATATGGGTTAAATTTGTGTAGCTATGTGTAACATAACCGCACGGACATGAAGTGATATTCCATAATAGATATACGTATTACAACCTTAAGTATCAGGTATACAACTCATTTACACAGTCGATCGAAAAGGAAACTAAATTACCGCTGCTGCGTTTAGTGTTGGCATAGCACAAGACAAGAGAGATTTTAAAATTAAGATCGATCTACAAAAAGGAGTTCATCTCCAAGCAAGAAAGAGTCAGCAGATCGCGCCTGCACAGCGGACAGGAGCCGTGCATGAGGAGCCAGCCGTCGATGCACGGCAGATGGAACTTGTGCTGGCAGGACGGCAGGCTCCGGGCGGCCTCTCCGACCTGCAAATCCTGCGAGAACGCAAGATCGAAAATCGTCGGTGTCTGTCGAGAAAAACTAACTTCACATGATAGTTCTTCTTGCTAGAATGAGTTGTTCTGTTGTATATATAGTGTAGCATGGGCGAACCTGCAAGCAGACCGAGCATCGGATTCGGTCGCCGGAGGAGTCGACGTTGTTGGCGACCGTGATCTCGATCTCGGGGAGCTTCTCGATCGAGGCCTTGGCCATGCCGTTCGAGCCTCCGGTTTCGAAGATGTCCAGAGCCTCTCTGAAGGGCGAGTCCACCGCATTCATCTGCGCATACAAAATGGATCCCAAATTCTATCAGCCTTATTAGAATTCGAGTACAAATCGGCGCCGAGATGTGAATATATTACCTGGCTCTGGACTGCACTCTGCACGGTGGGATCGACCTTCTCGCGGACGAGTCTTCCACTCAAAAGGCTACAGATTATGTCGATCTGCGTAGAGGAATTAATATATAGTGTTCATCGTATATGTCGAATCAACCCATTTTTATGTGTAATTTTGGGTTAGGAGAAATAGAGCTCACGACGTAGAGAATGCTCCAAATCCCGGACTCGTTATTTCGCCAGAGAGCGAGAGATGAGTCCACCACCTCTAACGAGACCAAAACTCCTGTAATCGCCCCTGTTCCGCTCCCGCGGAATACGCCGCTCTCAGTGGCTAGACCGATTAGACCCCCTGTTACAGCTCCTAGGAACAAACCAACTAGAAACCACAGAAAAAAAAAAAAGAAAAGTATATATATATATATATTAACATGATATCAGAGCGAGCTGTCATGTACTAGTATTCGTTAATTTTGAATAGTGTCGCATTTCCAAGAGTTGTGATCTTAATCGAAAAGAAAAAAGAAGGACCTGTTGCGAAGATGCAGGTGATGAGGGCGCGGATGAGGCGCGCGAGTAAGCGCGCGGGGCGAGAGGTTCTCCTGGGCGTAGAAGCTCCGCGGTTGATTCCGGAGAGGTAGGAGGAGAAGGTGTTGGGGGGCGACGACGCGTGGGGAAGCGCGCTGATCACTTCCATTGCTTTCGCCTCTGCTTTTGCTTCTGCTTCTGCCTCTGCTTTCGCTTTTCTTGTTCGACTTCTTCTGTATTTGTATGTGTCTGTGTGTGTGTGTGTAAGAGAGAGAGAGAGAGAGAGAGAGAGAGAGGAGTATTGTGTTGTTGGTTTAGGTGCCTTTATATATACGAGTTATAAAGAGAGAGAGAGAGAGAGAGGTACCTGTGTGACATTATTGGACGGTTGTTTGGGTTTTATGTATTCCTTTTTTATGTTTTTTTTTATTTTTTTATGAACAAATTTTATTGTAGTTTATAAACTATATAATAATTAAAATAATTTAATTGGTTCACTTCAGCTAATAATTTTTCTCTTCCGGTTAAATATAAAAATATTTTAAATATTGCTCTCTAACAGCTTAAACAACAGCTTAAGTTTTTAGAATACAATAGTTATTTTACATGATATCAAAATAGGAGATTCTGAATTCAAGTCAAATTAGGCTTCCAGCATAATAATTTTCTTTCATTTAATTCAAACGCATGTCATGAGCCGACGATCCAGACGTAATAGCTTACTCTTTTAGAGTGCAACGGTAGCTTTGAGCTTGAACGGAAGAAAAAGAAACACTTGTCATAGTCAAAATGTATCCCGACATAACAATTAGGGACGCGATTCTCATTTGGTCCAACCTGTCCTCCGCCATAGGACATGACATTGAACTCATTTCAGCCGACAATTTCTTCGTGATTTACACTTTTCTATCAATTACGTATCACAATGTAAACTAATTTGTAAAGCACTGTAAAATTTGTTTATGAGCATAACATTATAAAAATACTATCTTGAAACTCTAGGGTACGTGGTGCACATCTTGCACATAAAAATTTATATATTTTTTAGAACTTTTAATATTAAATAAATTAATAAGATAATTAAAGGTCATTGCGTAAGATTTATTATATCTAGAAATCTAGGTGCAGCATTGCCCATTCCTTTACGAGAGATGATGGGTTGATTATCAAAAGGCATTTGTAATGGTACAATATCACTATTTAAGAGTCAATTTTCCTTGCACCAACCTTACCTTTTTTTTTTTCTTTTTCTTTTTTTTTTTTTGTATTGTCAAAACAGTGCTATTAAAAACCTTGAATTAAGCTGTCCATATGTTCCATAAATAGATATAAAACTTACACTCATAGTCTTCTTATAGCCCAACTTAATCTACTTATATAATTTTTTTTTTTTCTGTTTACTAAAACCCAAAGTGATGATATTAAGGGCCTGTTTGGCCTAGCTTCTGGAGAAGTGATTTCTGTAAAAGTGATTTTGGTTTGAATAATTGATTTTGGTGAAAAACTATAGAGCGTTTGGTTGAATTTAAAAAAAAAGTGATTTTTCTGCAGTGATTTTCTAAAGCTGTTTGGCAATAAATTTTTGATGTTTGCATATATTAATATTTTTACTAAATTTTACTTTTAAAATAATTTAAATTAAAATTTTAAATTTAATTAAAAGTATAATTTTTAAGTTTCAAACTTGTACAAAATTTTTTTTTTGAAATTTCAAAATTTTAAATTTAAAATCTGAATTTTAAAATCTAAATTTAAATTTTCAAATTTAAAATTTTCAATTTTAAAAATAAAAATAAAAATAAAAATTTAAAATTTAAAATTTGTGTTATGCATGTTTCGTGCATTAAAAATAAATAAAATATTATTCTATCACGTTTTCTGACCAAACTTAATGAACTTCTACGGACAATGCCAAACAAAACCATAAAATGAGCTTAGCAGTTTTTTAATTTTTTAAAACTTTTTTTTGGCCATTTTACAAAAGATGCTTTTGGATTAATTTGGTTAAACTATGCTGCAAAATATATCTAATAAGAACAAAAGTAGAAGAGTCTATCGAATCCATCCATCCTTATATAATTTACAGCTAAAATTATAAAAAGGACAACAAAACTAAATAAGGGTTGAATTTGCAATTTTTTGGTTGCAATTTATAACTAAACAGTGGCTCATTGCGAACTATGCAAAAATGATAATGACAGTAAAGTCGTCAATTCCAACTTCGTGTAGAAATACTATTCTTTAATAACTATGCGAAATAACCGACCGTCCCTAGAGCAAATGGCAAAGGGCTTGGTGGTTGGTACCCGAGACCCAAGTTTGAATCCTAGTTGATTCACATTTCAGCTAAGTTTATTTCTAAATGAAATAAACGATGCGGGTAGCGTGTTACCTATCTCTCAAAAAAAAAAAAAAAAAACTATGCGAACTATAAATTACAGAATACTATTTTCTGACAGAAAATAAGAGTTATTTTACGTAACAGCAGTGCAAGTAACATGCACGTTATTAATGTAGATTATTATGTGAGATGACTTGTATTGGCCTTTACAGCTTATAAAAATGAATGATTCAATTATTCAATATATATATATATATATATATATATGAGGAGAAAGAAAAGGACAAGTATAAAATCTCCCTTGCACATCGATCGAGTGCCTAACCAGCTTCTGAATCGACATTTATTGCTTCAATTATTCAATGCGTTACAAAAATTATTATCTTTCTTTCTAATATATATTTTCACCATTCGATCCAAAATAGCGACTTGATTTTTATTCTTTTCACGCGAACTCTTCACTTTTATAATATCAAAAAGAAAGAAATTAAAAATCTATAAATTTGAGTCAATTTCTCAATAAATTTGAGTCATTCTATAATAAAAATCTAATTTTTAATTTTGAAGACTGAATTCAAGTGTAATATATTTAAAAGTTAAGAAAATAAAATATTTAAATTGAATTACACCAGTAACACAGCCGAATTCGGGATAGTATAGGGTCGTCACAGAATTATAGCATTTCAGAAATGTTGTATATGGATTAGAAAGTTGCTAGAGACTTAATATTTTTGCTAATGGATTAATTATAATTTTTCCCTAAGTATGAGAACATATAACAAAATCTCTTAAAACATAGAAGTACAATATTCCTTTTTTTCTTTGAAAATCGATTAAAAATTTAAAATATTTTAGATAGAAAACATGAAGAATTAAAAAAAAAAATATTACAAATGCAAACACACCTCACCCCATTCATTACGGACGAAAAAGTGACCAAACGAGGGTCCCAAACCGAGAAAAATAAGTATACAATATATGTTTCAGATCTATGTATATTTATTGCTTTGCTTAGATCTAAATTGGATGCAACATAGAGGGTAAATTACCTTTCGGGCCTCAAATTATGAGGCCATTGTCATTTTGGTCCTCAAATTTTAAATTGTTTATAATTTTTGGCTAAAATTGTTACAATTAAGTCTCTCAACCTAATTAGCTAACTATTGATAAATTACAAATGTGAAAGTGATAAATAATCTTAATTATTGTCGTATCATCAATCAAAATACTTCTGCATCAATTTATTGTCGTATCATCAATCAAAATACTTCTGCATCAACAATTAATTAATATTTAGCTAACTAAATTAGGTTGTAAAGCTTGATTGCAATATTTAATTAGTTTGACTTAAAAATTATTATAAATTAAAATTGAGGACCAAAGTGCCACACGTTTCATAGTTTGAGGACCGGAGTGTCACCATCCTCATATTTGAGGATCAAAAGTGTAATTTACCTTCTCATAAATGTGCTCATAATTAAATTAGTTGGACAAGGTATGGCACAAAAAATATCTCTCATCTCCTTGAATTGAAGGGATTAAACTTCGAGGTAATTTAAATTGTACTCGTGAAAAATGTTAAATTTTCACACAAATTCCTCTAAAATTGATAATATTAACAATTTTTCGATAAGCATAAAAATTATTGGGGCAATTTCTTATATACCCCTGAAAGTTTCCAATTTTTCGATTTACCCCTCTTAGAAGGCTAATATTGAAAATACCCCTCCTACGTTCCAACCTATTTCTAATATACCCTTAGAGTTATAATCTGTTAAATAACACTGTTATCTCTGTAAAATTACTCTTTTACCCTTTTCAAATATACCCTTCCACCATCATTGTCTTTCTTATTTGCCCTTAAAGTCAGGGGCACAAAAAGTATTTCAACTTTTTATCTTTTTCAATATACCCCTCTACCGTAACCAACCTTTCTTATTTGCCCTTAAGATAAGGGCAAAATTGGCATTTTAATTTTTTTTAACTGTGATAAATATTTAACTCACGTTTAACTCAGGTTAACTTAACAGGAGATAACTACGGGGGTATTTTGCAATAACGGTGGAATATATGAAGGGCATTTTAGAAAGAAAAAAAAAGTAGGGGTAGATCGGATATTTCCAGACGCATGAGGGTTATATAGGCAATTATCCCAAAATTATTTATATAAAAATAATCTTTTTCCAGGGTATTTTCGGTTAAAATGCAAGTGAATAATCATACTCTAAAAAGAGTCCGTATATTTATAAGGACATTGTCGATATTTATTTTATATAAATATTAATACGGTCAACACCGTCCTATTAACTTAATCTCATTTTATGTTTTAATGCTTAGTTCGATGTAATTATAAATACTATATATAAGTAAAGATGCATATAGTTAAAAATAAAATAGTTATAATTATTGTAAATAATATATTTGACTAAAGATAGTAGAAAGCACTATAATTATAAATAATTTATTTAATTTATGCAATTGAAAAGTATGTGTGTATATAGAGCGGAGAGATTAACCATTTATAGAAAAATAAAATATTTTATGTATAACATGTTATTAGAAAGGTAAGTTTATATTTTGTTTAACGTTACGCTCTCCATCTACTACAGCTACAAATGCGGTCAATTTGTGTATTGTTCTAGTTGGTGCAATTAAATTTGTTCGTACAATTTCAATTGCAGCAGTGGAATGAAATACATCAAACTAAAAATAAGATTTGAATCTATATGCATTTATAACTGCAATACAGTTGTAACTACAAACAATTTAATACAGTTATAACTATATACAATCTAGGGCTGTCAACGAGCCGAGCATGAATAAGCTGGACTAGCTTATGTTCGACTCGTCTAATAAACGAGCCGAACACAAGCTGGCTTGTTAAAATATCGAGCTGAAAAATTTAGCCATGTTCGACTCGTTCTGACTTGCGATTAGTAAGTTAGATTGTCAAACGCCCTACTAAGTGAAAAATTGGAAGAAAATTAAAACTTAATCTAATAATTGAAATTCACAAAATATAGATCTCTTTATATTTAAATTGGCCTAAAATTCAAATAGTAGAAATATATATATATATATATATATATATATATATATATATATATATGCTTTCGAAAGTATGAAGATCTTCATGCTTATAAGTTATTTTCGATGATAGAATATCTGATTCGGTCATCGTTTCTGTTAGACATGATTTACGCTCTGGAAACTATTTAGAAATCAAATTTTATAATTTTTTGACTTTATTTGTCTAGTGAACGAGTAGCTTAAAAATAAACGATTGAAAATAAAAATCTCATAAAAAATAATAATAAAAGACTTAAATTTCAAATCAGAAGTATTGATTTTGCTATTGATGTTAAGTAGAATTTTGTATTAAAATTTCATGTAATTTGGATTGTTCTACATCGTTAAACTTTAAAACGGGCTACATCGACTGTTAAAATAGTCATTTTTAAAACCTTTTAATCATGTGGTAAATGATGTCGAAAAATTATAAAATTTGGTTTCTAAATAGTTCTAATAGTTTCAATTACGTAGATTATGTCTAACAGAGCTGATTGTTAAATTGGATGTCCTATTATTGAAAACAACTTATAAGTACGGAGGCCTCCGTACTTTTGAAAGTACGGAAGACGTACTCTCTCTCTCTCTCTCTCTCTCTCTCTCTCTCTCTATATATATATATATATATAATGCTATTAATAGCACCAAGTCATTTGTACTATTAAGTTTTTAGCCTTCAAATGAAGAAATATACGATTAGGATAGTGCCACTAGTGTACGTTTGGTTCGGGGATAAAAGGGGGGTTAGGGGGTTAACTCCTCTTTTATCCCCAAACAGAATGCCTCTAGGGTTGAGTACATGGCTGGTGGAATAGTAGGATCCAAGGGATGGGAATGGGCAAACGGGTAGATTAAACGACGAAACACTTGGTAGCACCAAATGTTTGGTACTATTAATAGCATTGTAGTCGGACTATATATATATAGAGAGAGAGAGAGAGAGAGAGAGAGAGAGAGCTACATCGAGCCGAATACGAGTAAGCTTGTCTAAGGTCATCAATATTTCAAGCTAAAAAATTTAACTTGTATTCGGCGCGTTTATTAAACAAGCGATCGATCTCGAGTTCACTTCGAATCGAACACGAGCTGGCTCACGAATAGCAAGTTAAATTGTTAGCCCTAATGCAATCAAACAACCTCTTACTAGAAAACAAACTGGCCGCTGTGGTTGTTGCGGTTCCTACTTTGGGTTTTTTTCTAAAAATTAAGCATAATTAAGAGGCAAAAAAGGAAGGGATCATTTAAGAAATACTTTATACGTGGTTGGTGCAGGACAAACCCACAGTTTTGGAGCAGTGCAGGCCATAATACCCTGTCATGATCAATAATAAATCTCACCCATTAAACCGTTAGCGTTAGGTGTGAGGTCCGAGCCACACATTGACACAACATTCGGATTGGTCCCAGGTTGTTGGTGTTATTCTTTTTTTACCCCCTTTTTTCCTCTTTTTTTTTTTTTACTCTCTTTTGGGTTTGATTTTTAATTACCCCAATCCAACCTAATGTTAAGTAAACAACTATTATTTACTAAGAACTCACAGTTTTACACTTTTGAGGATTAAACAATCGCGGTTCTACAAAAATTTAAGCTCGCAAAAAAAATTGATGATCTTACGTATTGTATTCAAATATTTTGGATTAGATCCGAATGCAAGTTTACTTATAAAGAGTTACATTTTTAACTCACCTTCTACTTTACCCCTATCAGTGCAGATGATACAGAAAAGAATCTGCATATTTTTGGTGCGGTAAAACCGTAAAAAGCAGAAGTAAGATTTTAGAGTATTAGAAACGAAAACTCTATTTGATGCTTGTATATAACTTTGTTGCTTTTAATAGAATTACACAAACAACGCGTATTAAACATCATTACACACTACATCACCGCCAAAATGGCTCTTAGTTTGGACTAGCTTACTTAATCTGGTTCAGATGTCTTATTTCTATTAAATTTGATAAACAAAACGTAAGGAAAACTTTAGTTAATTCTTCTTAGAATATACTTAACCATCCCATAATTTAAAAAAACTAAGGCTTGCGACTGTATGGTTTTATTTTTGCTTCATTATAAAAAAGTATAGTAAATAAGATTTAAGAGGCACCTCACAAAACAATGTGGTATCTTACTCTTTGATCATTTACACACAATTGTAAGAGACACATATCCAAAAATATATTGTTGCATTATACTATGTACCTTATGGTATTATTCGGTTCGAAAATAAGTTGTTCTTGTTTATTCTCCGTACAAGCATAATTTTTAGGATAAACAAAAATTAGACCAATTTGCATTTGGATGAAATTGGATTATTTTCTTCTCTTTTTTTTGAGAAAAAGGTAGCAAGCTACCTGCTTCATTCATTAAGTAATATGAACTGAGAGTACAAGATGGAAGCAACTAAGGCTTCCGCTAAAGGCAAGGAGAAAAAAAACAAAAAAGGTGAAAATATTACAAAATTGCAAAATTACAAAAGCAATAGGGTGCGTGTCTAGCCGTTTATTTATTACAGCGCTTTCCAGTCGCTCGTCAACATTTTGACCCATTCAAGTGACCTGCTAGCATTGGTCGGTATTGCTCGGAACACAGCATTGTTTCTTTCCCTCCAAACCATCCATCAGATCGCTGCTAGCGAGATAAGTCTTTTCGATCGCGTAGAATTGGCAGGAAAGGTAGTGGTAGCTGTCTAGAGCCTGCAGACATCACTCAAGGTATCATCATGTGTGTGCCAGCCTCCAACACAGAGGAGTAGGTATCGAACGAAGACGCAGTTGCAGAAAAGATGATCACAGCTTTCCGCTAACATGGCGCAGAAAACACAATTTTGGTCGACAGCCATCCCCCTATTTATCAATCTATCGGCTGTGGGTAGCCTCTTCCGGAGCAGCAACCAGATAAAGACTTTGACTTTGGATGGAACTTTCAGGGTCTAGATGTCATTGTTTGTCCGGTTTATCTCTCCAGCATTTGTGATGAACAGGTAAAGGGTTTTGACGGTAAATAATTGGTTCGAAGTCCATCTCCATTTGCACGAGTCTGGTTTGTTGCAAGGGGCGCGGTTTCAAAGTAGGTCTTTGAGCATCGCTAGTTGTCCGCGCCTATCAGCGGATTGGGACGTTGCAAATCCACAACAGATGAAACGCCATCGCCACCCGTTTACGTTCCAGCACTGAGAAAGTCTGGCCTCCTTGTTTGTGATGTTTGCAAAAATATTAGGGAAGAGGGTGCGAAGTGGCAGTTCTCCAATTCAGATGTCCGACCACATTCTGATGTCCTGTCCGTCACCTAACTCGTAGGTTATACCGCAGGTGAAAACCTCACGGCATTGGAGAATGCTCTTCCACCATTACGAATGTGGGGCGAAGGCTCGGCCCTCACGTAGAGGTCTTCTTCTGGTGTAGTAGAAGGTTCTAATTAGTTTGCACTAAGATAGATTAGGCTTATTAAAGAAGCGCCACCACCATTTGGTTAGGAGAGCCAAGCTCATGGAGTCCAGATCTTTAATTCCTAATCCCCCTTCACTCTTACTTTTACATACGGATTTCCAATTGACGAGACATTCACCTCCGACAATTTTGGACCTGCCTTTCCGAAAGAAGGCTTGTTACAAAGCTTCTATCCGATGCAGCACCCATCTCGGTGCTTTGAATATGGAGAAGTAGAAGAGCGGCAGGTTGGAGAAAATCGAGTTGACGAGAGTAAGTCTTCCCCCAAAGGAGAGGAGCTTGGCTTTCCATCCGTCAATTCTTTCCTCTATGCGGTTGATGATCAATCTCCAGTCTTCCTTACGGAGTCTCTTATTGTGGAGCGGTAAACCCAGGTAGTGGAAAGGTAAGTTTCTGATTCGACATCCTATTATGTTGGCAAGTTTGCCGGCTTTGCGGGGATTTTGGCCAATGTAGAAAAAAATCTGATTTGTTCTTATTTACTTTTAGGCCAGAGGCCCATTCGAAGATGTTCCAGACGAATAGCAGGCTGCGTAAGAAGTGCTTCCGTGGCTCACAGAAAAAAATTGTATCGTCGGCGTATTGGATAAGCACCATTCAACATTCCACGGATAGGCCAATGCCTCGAAGCAGGTTATTATTTGTTGTCGTTTCAATCATCCTAGCCAGACTGTCCGCAACCAATAGGAAGAGGTAGGGGGAGAGGGGATCACCCTGTCGGAGACCCTTTCTTGTTTTCAACCATCCAGTCGGAAGGTCATTCACTAGGATGGCTACTTTCGCATTGCATAGACATTGCTCTACCCAACCCCACCATGTTTCCGAAAATCCTAGCCAGTTTCATAAATAGAAAAGTACGATTTTGATGGTTAGATTGGAATAGTAAAAATAAGAGTACTTATAGTTTTAAAATAAATAAATATATATTTATCTAATTAATTAATATTAAAATATTAATTAAATAATAATTTAATGATTTAATTGATTATTAAATGGAGAAGTACATTAATTAATTAAATAATACATGCACTCCTTCTGTTCTAATTGTCCCTTAAAAGTAATAAAAAAATAAGTTATAATTAATTAGCTAATTATTTAGTTAGTTAGATAATTAATTAAAAAATTAATTATATTAGGCAAAATATGAATACTGATTACTGAAGAAACACTTTAAATAGGAACATTTAAATAGCTAATTAATTATTAATTATAAATAATAAATTAATTGCTCAAATGGTTAATTAAATATTTTTATTAATTTAATAAGTCAAATGGTTAATTACTTACTTAGTGAACTAATACATAATACTTGAATTAGTAATATTTTATAATATAATAATTTATTATTTAATTAATGAAGAAAATTAAAGTGTGAAATTAAGAATTTAAGTGCCGTGACACAGAATCGTATCGGAAACTTATCGGCATGATATAGCACGGTACGTTCCATACCATGCTGATGTGTACCGATCAAAAAAAATTCATATTTGTCGATATATAATAGCACAAAATATTTTTTTTTTTAGCAACAAAATATGCTAATAGTTTATTATGAATTTTTATCAAATTTTTTAAAGTTTATTGAGAAACTAATTTAAAGAAGGGGCAATTGCTTATATACCCCTGAAAAATTCCCGACTTTCCGATTTACCCCTCCTATTGAAAATACCCTTTCTACGTTCCAACCTATTTCTAATATACCCCTAGAGTTAAAATCTGTTAATTGACTCTATTATCTCTATAAAATTACTATTTTACCCTTTCAAATATACCCTTCGACCATCACGGACTTTCTTATTTGCACTTAATGTCAGGGGCACAAAAAATATTTTAACTTTTGGTCTTTTCCAATATACCCCTCTACCGTCACCAATATTTCTTATTTGCCCTTAAGTTAAGGGCAAAATTGGCATTTTAATTTATTTTAACTGTGGTAGATACTTAACTCACGCTTAACCAAAGTTAACTTAACAGAAGATAACTGCGGGGGTATTTTGAAATAATTGTAAAACATGTGAGGGGTATTTTAGAAAGAAAAAAAAAAGTAGGGATAAATCGGATATTTTCTAACGTACGAGGGGTATATAGGCAATTATCCCTTTAGGCACCGTTTGGATAGGGGATAAGGATAGGGATATCCTCTTATCCCCTTTATACCTAAACGCTAATTTTTTAATTTTTTACCCGAGAATAGCAATTCTTGGTTACCTATAATAATCGGGTATAACTATTCCCACCAAATATTAATGGTGGCCAGGGTCATTAATGATCTCTGTGACTATATATATATAGAGCGACAATACTCTTAAATATAGACCATATGTATTCATAAATTTACGACCGTTGGATAAAGAAATATGCGGTTAAGATGATTATAGTCCCCAGTTAGAATGATAGTGATCTTTTAGGATTGAATAGGTGGTTGGTTGAACAAATCTACATGCAACTCAACATTATCAAATAACAGAATAAAGAAACCGCAGCATAAGAGACTGATCTATCGGCTAGTTTTATTTCTTCCCTCTATATATATATACTAGTGAAGGCACCCGCGCGTTGCAGCGGGTAGATTCTGTATAAATAAATAAATAAATAAAGCTGTCGAAAAAAATTTAGATATTAAACTTCATTCCATGCCTAAATTTTTATGAATAGTATAAAAAAGAATGAGTTATCCTATATCGGAAATAGAGATATTTTAATTATATTTTCAGTTTAGTAATAATGTATATAGTGTAGGAATTCACGCGATGCGGCGGATAAAAATTAAAAACTTATAGAGTTCTTACTTTTTTTCGAGAAAGGAGTGATCGAGGGTAGGAGTGGAGGTCGTATAAGAGTTCGAAATTGTTGCAAATGGGCGTGATCACACATCCTCCTTGAACGCGGCGCCCCCGTCCACGGCCTTGAGCGCCGCGCACATCTCGTCAAGGGCCTCGCGGATCATCCGCTCGAACCGCGCGCGCACGGACGTGGCAGTAGCGAGGTCCGCCATGCGGAGGAAGGTCTCCAGCCGCTCCTCCTCCGAGGTCTCCTTCTAGATGGCCACCGCCGTGTGGACGGCGGCGGGGCCGGCGGAGAGGAGGCGCCACCGATCGGAGGGGCGGTGGCGAGGGAGGGTGCGGAGGGAGAGAAAAGGTTGGGATTTTAGGATTTAGGATTTGGAGAAGCTATATTTACTACCACATATTAATTTATTATCTAAAATATAGTATTTATTTAATTAATTAGGAAAGAAAAACATATGCATGTAATATATAGCTATCATTAGCAACATTAAATATAATAAGATAGTAAAAGTATAAACATATAAAACTGAAGCAATTATTCTTGGGCAATAATTAGACAGTTTTTTTCCTTTATAATTAATGTCTTAAATATTTCACTATTAAAAAATTTAAAGGAGATATAAATAAAATTAAAGAGTAATTAAGAGGTGAGTATTAATAGAGTTATAACTATTAAGAACATTAAATGTAAGAATAAAAAAAAATGAACCACCATTAAAAGATATAAAAAATTTAAAAAATTTAAAAAAAAGAGGGCTTGCCATGTCATCAATTTTATTGGGGATTCATATAGAGTTATAGATATATAGTCCTTTTTGCTCAACATCTGCGCGTGATATGTTTTACCTAATATTTATCATGCACGTAAGAGTTTTCAAGACTTTTTTTTTTCCTTCTTTTGATGTTTCTATTAGATCGAAAATTTAGATCACATAGAGAACCGTGCTGTCAATACCGGAAAAGATGTCGGCCATTTTAAAGCTCACATTATATGAGAGCTGAATGCAGCAGGTCATAGTGTGGTCCAAAGGATCTAATGGCAGGCCTTAAGTACTCCCCTAATCTAAAAAAATCTCTCTAATATCTATACCAACCTAATATTCTCCAAAAGGTCAGGAGCTCGAGCATCCATTTCGAGACGCGCAAGCAGAGATTGAACCCCTAAACTGTGGGAGGACGATCGAGATAACAACCACTAAAATTATCTAATGGTTGTTTCTTTCAATCTTTGGTGTGTTAGAGGGATTAGAGAATTCATTCTAGCCTTAGGTCAGAAATGGAAGAAGCCCGGTCCCTGAAGTGCCTGACAAAACACCAGCCTTGGCCATTCAAATTTACTGAAAAAAAAAAAAAAAAAAAAAAAAAAAAAAAAACACTGCATACACTTTCTTTCATTTCAATCAGTCCTCTTTAACTCTGGATTTTTCTTAACCGACGGCTGCTAGATGGAGACCAAAATAACCACAAATTTCACCCCTACTACATGAAAATTAAAGAAACTAAATACGAACTTTTAATAATCAAAGGATTATCACCAACTGTCTTTAACACAAATGACAAAAAAATTTGATAGTTGATATCCGAGATTGCAAGTGCGAAGCTTAGTTGTTTCACTTTTCGGTTAAATTTATTTCTAAAAAAAATAAAATGAAATGGATAGCAGGTTAATTATTTTTAAAAAAAATTAAAAAAAAAAAATCAAAGGACTATCATAAATAAATATCCCTAAAAATAAAATTTCTTGTAGTGGGTAGTTAATTAAACCAAATTAAATTTTATGTAGTCGTTTTAATTTATTCTTAAAATTTGAAAGTATAGGATGGTTAAATATAATCAATAACTACTTAAAACTAACAAACCGACCAACTACCGTGTTCCCGCTCAGAATCAAAATGTCGGCGACGCTTCCCCTATCATCTCCTTCCCCGCTCCCTCTTCCGCCCAAAAACCCTAAAAACCCAAGATCGATCCAAGCATCTGATTCCCAAGACCCCATTAATGCTCTTCTTCATTACCTCCATGTGGTATCCCGCGGCCGATCTCCCGCTAAAATCGTCTTCATTTCCGCCATGAAGGCCTGCTCCCTCCGCGCCGCCAAAGCCGGCCAATCCCTCCACGCCCACATCGTCAAATCCGGGTTCGCGCCCGACCGGTTCGTTGCGAGCTCTATTGTCGCCTTCTACTCCTCGTGCGGCCGATTGGGCTTTGCCCGCCAAGTGTTTGATGCAGTGCCCGTGAAGGATGCGGTGCTTCAAACCGCAATGCTGATGAGCTATGTAGATAATGGCGAACTTGCTGTAGCACGGAGATTCTTCGATGAGATGAATGAAAGGGATGTTGTCGCTTGGAATGCGATGTTGAGCGGGTACATACGCCACGGGCTTCCCGAAGAAGCTCTCGAGCTGCTTCGAGATATGCAGATCACGATGCTTAGGCCAAATGAGGTGACGCTCGTCTGTGCCCTCTCAGCTTGTTCTCAGATGGGCTCCCTCGCTTTGGGTGAGTGGCTTCATGGCTACATCGATAAGCACTTGGGTGCTTCTGGAAAAAGCCCTACTTTGGGTAATTGCCTTGTACATATGTATGCAAAGTGCGGTAGGTTGGATATTGCATTCGGATTGTTCGTCCAGCAGAAGCCGAAGAACTTGGAGTCGTGGAACACCATGCTGACCGCCTTCGCCCTCCACGGCTGCGGAATGAGTGCTCTCTCCCTCTTCTCTCAGATGATAAAGTTAGGAATTTGGCCCGATAGGATTACCTTCCTTGGGGTTCTAATGGCGTGTAGCCACACGGGCAGGGTCGACCATGCCCTACAATGCTTTAATTTTATGACCAGAGTTTATGGTGTCGAGCCCAACGCCGACCACTGCGGATGCATGGTCGATGTTCTGGCTCGTAAAGGGCTTCTCAAAGAAGCTCGAGAAGTGATTAAAAGTATAGCTTTTGAAACTGATGCTTCTATTTGGGGTGCATTGTTGGTTGGATGCTTTACTTATGCCGATTACGATCTCGGTTTAGAAGCTGCAACACATCTGGTCGAGCTCGAACCGTGGGAGGAGGGCCGATATGTAGCTCTGTCGAAACTATATGAGAAAGTTGGTAGAATAGAGGAGGCCATGAGAGTGAGAAAAGCAATGGATGAGGCTTGTACCGAAAGGTCCGCGGGAAGAAGTGTGATTGAGGTTGATGGTGTTGTTCATGAGTTTATAGCAGGAGATAGATCCCACTACCGGTCAAAGGAGATTTACTCGATGATTGAGATACTGTGTTTGAATTTCGAGCTTGTCGATCAACATGATGAGGCAATGTACGGTATGTGGAATATCTTACGGTAAAGAAGTTATTGAAAGAATTTGTAAGTTGATTCTTTTCATTCTTTTCTCTGAGTCAGTGCATTGAACAAGTATTTGAGTTACTGAACATATGTCCACTTGCACAGGATTAGTCTTTGTTCACAGTTCATGTGAGGTGATTTTGAAAACTAGAACACATATAGATGAACAGAAATCAGGAAGCGAAGAGAATTTCCTAAAACGCCAATGAATAATGAATCGAATTTTATATACTAAGCCAGCCAGTGATGTTCTTGTAACAGGGGGCAGTTCGACAGAGTTAACGTCTCCAGGATATGGCAACCAAAGCCCTAATCCTCCTCTACTCTCTTTCAATCCAGTTTCGTTCCCTTTAGATTCGTCAAGGGATTTAACCCACTCGACAACCGAAGAATGTTCTCTAGTGTGCTTATGCAGTATGAACAACGAATTATATGCGCAACTGGGAAACATGAAAAACTTGAACGCATCGCCTAACCTGTACGTTACGTAGCCGAAACTGAGTTGATCTCTTGGTGTGAAAAGACTGACCTCGTGGAACCAAAGGCAGCTGAACAAGTTTGCCATCGCTGTGTGTTCTCGCTTTAGGACGGCTCCCTCTGGTACATCTGCATTTGATATGCAACTATCTTTAGCAACTACAGTTGAAGCTTTAACAGAAGTGGATTGCATATTATGAATGTGTGCTATTATGAACCCCCCCCAAAAAAAATAAAAAAAAAAAAAAAAAAAAAAAAAACTGAAAAAAGAGCAAAAATATGAGAAGGTTGATTAACTGAGTATTATGCATACATCGTGTAACTAGCGGCAGTTCTTGTAAGAACCAAAAAGAAACACAATGAATAAGGAACTAAACTTTCCAAACAACACCCACTATATCTTGTTACAAAAGTTATGAACTAAAAATACATGCAACACGGCAATGTTTTGCTTTTCAAGAATAAACCAGGGAGTGCAACATGACAGTGTGCCAACTAGGATGAAATTATAACCAGTGTTACATGAGAATGTTAACAAATTCAGATTTATCCTCTTCCAATTACTGCTTTGTTTATCTTTATGGGCAAGTTTATATGCAGGTCTAGAGTTGGCTTGATCGTATTTCAAGGTGAAATCACCTTTTGAGAATCTCATTGATAACCATAGAACCTTATGCAACTAGGAGTATGATAGATATCATGTGTGTAAGACTAACTGATGTCATAACTTTGATAGGAATTATTGATAATTGCATAGAAAGATTCTAGCTTACCACTTATTGTTCTTTTCTTCGGACTCCACGGTTCCATTCCCCCGTACCGATAAATTTTCATGTGAAGATCAACTAATGATCGAGCATACCGCTTCCTACGTTTGATTGCATTAGCTTCTTCGTATACTCTTATGATGTTTGTGACAAGAAACAGCAAATGCATGCTTTCCCCGCCAAAGATACCTGCAAAATAGATAACATTGATTATCGGCTATACAGTACAGTTTATAATAAAGGAAAAAGAAAAAAATCCAAGCTGTTAATTAAACAAGAATGTACCCACCTTTCAAGCATTAGCAATGGATCAACAATAAGCTCCATTTTGCCATCAATCCAAATGCTATACTTAGCTTTCGGAAATAGCCTATGAGTTAAGATCTTAGGAATCTTTCCATTCCATCTAGGCTCATCGTAGGGCAAATGATGCAATGTCGCAAGGCACCAAATACCCACCCATTTCCCATCATCACTGTCTTCTCTCACGCTAATGTTTTGCTTGATGAAATGAAGTGATTTCTCATTCACCACCATGAGAAGGCAGAAAAGCTTTTTCGAACGAAACCTTATGTTCGGGGTTGATGAGGTATGTCGTACCCATCGAAGATGCCAGAGGCGACCACAAATTGACATTTTCGAGCGTATTTTACATCGATGTCGTCCATTTCTACACCAGCATTTCTCATAAACCCACAGTGTACCTAAAGGCCATTAGAAGAACACGCAACCAGTTGCTAATGTGACCAAAAATGAAAGGAAGAATTGCAAGTCGGCATGCCTTTATCATTTATTCTACATAGATGAGACAACAAAGTGATTGACGACCTTGGCAAATAAAAACATATTAACGAGAAGGTTTCTTGAATAGAAGTATCATTTAGATATCTTACATTCATCGTAATCTTCAAATTAAAGCTCTCCTCTCTTTCTTTCCAGCTCTGATGTCCTCCGAACACTGGGAAGGACTGCGTCCCCTTATTTCCTTGCTCATCAACAAATATATATGATAAGCTTTTTGGAATTATATTTCGTGTCCTCTTCGGAATAACTATAGCATCTGGATCATCAGCGAGAGAGATTGGGCAACATGATTGAAAAGACCCTCAGTATTTTCTTTTTTTCTTTTGGTTTTGGAAAGATCACCAAAATTATCTGATGTTGTGATGCAACAAGCAATTATACACTTACGGTGCAGTGGTTTTGGTGCGGCATGCGTCGTGTCTAATGTTACAAGAACTTAGTTTTCTTTTCTACAAAGAGCTGCAGACGAAAAGCATTCAATTGCTAACCGAGACGGATTAGACCACAAGAAACTTACTACAACTGCCGTTGCATTATTGCCAAAACTAAAGATGGTATTGAAGTAAAATTTCTCTCTCAAACTCCTAAATCAGGATTATTAAGCCTCTCCATATTGTCGAAACTTATGAAGTTTCTCTTAATACTATTTAATTTCATTCTCTTCCTAGTTCCGTAGACAAGTATGAATCAAGCAGTGAAAGAATCTAAAATGCTAGGGCGTTGCCTAAATCTTCGACAAGAACATGTTAGCTGAATCATCAAAATAACATGACGAAAACGATGTTAAGAGAGGAACAACGCCACAAAATTGTTTTGAACTGCAACAACTATTCGATGTACATAAAAGATTAATAGAAACAATCAAAAGGGAAAATATTGTGCCATCGAGTATACCTGCGAGGTAGCCGATCAAAGAATGGCAAGACCACAAATGGAGCAGCGATGCGGCGAGAATGAGCATCGCCACCCAAACAACAGTCGAGGTGAAACCAAAACGAATGAAACCCTTCCTCCGAACCATTCGAAAGGGATCTCCCCACGCTCTCCCAGGTGGAAAAGAATCACCTTCCTCATCTGAATCAAAAGAAAAAGCCCATATATGATCCGTTTCACCAATAAATCGTACCAAAGAAGCTAAGTTTGCTTAATTCTCACCATTGGTGTGAGAGCCCTCACGGCTCCAATCTCCTCCTCTACGCGATGCTCGAAAGGAGAGCGAAACTTGATGGGTTTCCACCTCCATTACAACGAATTTACGATCCAACCCTATGAGAATGATCGATTTGGGGAGAGAATGATACAGAAAACCAATGAAAGATCGTCCTTTTATCGCAAGAACAGATCAAAAATGGATTATAACAGCGTTCTCGAAGCAATACCTCAATCTTTGTTGCGTTTCTCGATCGAAATTGGAGGCCATACGCAATTCCATTAGGGTTTTACGAAGAAAATGGGGGAGATCGAAGAAGAGGAAGAAGCAAGAGGGTAGAGAGACTGAGATGATTCGGATGTATAAAACCGCGGGAAGGTTCGGATCCGAGACAATTGAAGTGATGAAATGGGCCGGGTCCAGGCCCAATATCAACCCAAAATAAATAAAAGCAATGTAAGATTTGGTTGTTCAATCTTAAACTTTTCAAATTTTCAATATTAATTTTAAAGTTCACAATTGTTCAGGTAACATCTATATACGCTTTTACTTCGGCATGTGGTTAAATCTCTTTATAAAGCAGATTGCTACTTTTGATTCAGTTTAAACGAAACGTAACGTAGAATATCAACCTGTAGATTAAAAGATGCAAACACCTCCCAAGTAACTCAAAAGCAAAACAAGCAGCTCTTTATATATGAACATCTTTTGGTAATCAAGATCTCTCATGTACACACACTGCTTGGAACAAAGAGTTTCTACTCCTCCGCATTTTCGAAGCTGGAAAATTTCGGACTCCGACGCCACACCAAACTTCAAAAAATGTGACAACCATCAATTGATCAGCTAGCCCTCTACACGCAAATCGACGGCGGTCGGAGAAGTTGGTTGTTTACTGCAGCCATCTCCAGCCTCTCCCATCTCACCTCCCTTTTGCTCGCTTCGCACCCGATCGCGGATTCTCTCTGATTGATCTCTTCGAGGCACTTTGCGTAGAGCTCGGGCTCCATCTCCTCCAACATGTTCTTTACACTCGTCGTCAGCTGCCGCACCGACTTGCTCCAGTGCGTCTTGAGGTTCTTCTCGATGCTGTCGACCGTCGGGGGCAGGATCTCTTGCATCAGACACGACGCCATCTTCACGAATTGCTCATTGTTCCATACATAAAGGGCCCTTTCTGCCACCTGCAAAAGCACAAAAAATAGAGGGAAAAAATTTAAATACTTTGATTTGAGATTTTTTCTTAGGTGATCAAATCTTGTTCATGTAAGTTTTGAAACTCTGCTAGTCTTTCCCTCCTCCAAAGATAAAAGACATCTTTGAATCACTTCGGTTTATTTATCTTATACTCGTTCACCACTCAAAATCCATCTGCAGTTACTTATTCCACCGTTCATCCATCCATCGCATCTCATACTCTACCCAACTCAAATCAAATGTGCTCTAAGATCCGTGCAAATTCGATGGTGCCGGTTCTCAACCAGGTTTTGTCCCCAGCCGGAACTACTATTAGATCGACCAAATAGGAAATAGTCCAGGATCAGTCTTAACATCCTCAGAAGGATGCAATGTTTGCGTGTCTAAAATCAAATACCCCTGCAAACTTAGAAAAATTTTAGAATGCATCAGTTATATTTGATGACGTGACATTCTCAACCAGCAAAATGATTCGTTTTGAATGTATCCATCACATTCACACCGTGATTATAAAAAAAATATTTTTATTGTAATTTTAAAAAATATATATGATTAGCTTATTTCTGGTGATGAAAATAATGCAGTGCAAGTGGAATACAGTAGATTTTCTCGAGCGTGAACCTGAGAGTTGCAGCTGGTGGAGCACCGGGCGATCTGCGCGCAGAGCGGCGGGGCGAGCTTGCGGAACAGCGGCAGGTCGAGCAGGTCGAGCAGCTCCTCGAGCTCCCCGATCATCAGCACCTCCTTGTGGGAGCTGGTGCGGGGCCAGCAGCGGAGCAGGCCCCTCGCCACCGCGTCGGCGAGCGCGGGCTCCTTGCGCACGAACTGCATCACGCAGTAGCTGAGCTGGCGGTGGTACGCCCCCATCCCCTTGGGGCGGTGCAGCGGCACCAGCACCCGCCGCAGGAGCGCCCGGTGCTCCTCCTTCAGCGGCACCGCGAACCCGTCGATCACGCTCGCCCATATCTCCAGCAGCTCCCCGACCCCGCACTGCCGCTCCGCCAGCAGCGCGTCGCGCATCGACCGCCGCATGAACGCGCCCTTCAGCCGGTGGCGCTCCCGCAGGTCATCGGGTCCTCTGACTCGAACAGCGTCGCCAACCCGGACAGGAACCCGCGCCCGGCGTGCTCGCGGAGGGCGGCCTGCTCCGCGCTCGACACCGCCGCCGACAGGATGTCGTAGGCGATGCTGAGGTGCGGCCACGGCGGCGCGAGGGACGCGACGGGGGAGTCGTCGTCGACGAGGAGGGATTCGGGAGGGTGGGGGCAGCAGGGGGAGGCGGGGGGCGGGAGCGGGCGGAAGAGGTTGGCGGACAGCAGGGCGAAGAGCGGGCGGAGGATTCCGGGGGGGAGCGGCCGCCGGGCGGAGCGGACGGCGGAGAGCACGCGGAGGAGCCGCGCGCGCTGGGCGTCGCGGTCGGACGGCGACTCCGACGGGTCGGTGAACGTGAACACGCGGCTGCCGCAGAGCGAGATCGCTTCTACGAGCTCTTCCGCGTTCGACTCCGGCGAAGAAGGCGGCCGCGGCAGCGCGCACGCGAAGCCGCCGTCGCCGTCGCCGTCGCCGGCGCCGGCCTTGGAGTCGAGATCGAAGAGGTGTTTGAGAGTGGTGGACTTCCGCTTGGGCCGGAGCTTCGGCGAGTTCGCCGAAGCGCCCATCTCTCTCTCTCTCTCTATCTCTCTCTCGGAAGAGAATGGAGGAGAAGGAAGATCAGGGCGGAATTTGGACAATTTGTAATTGACAAATTTGAGAAAAATGTCTCGGTGGTCCTTGTCCTGTTGCGATATGGCTACTTGGTCCCTCTCTATCTCTCTCTCCCTCTGTTTTCCTCTCAAACTATGAAATAATTATGCCTAAGTGCCTAACTTATTTTAGTTAATAAACGTTTAGAGTTGCGGTTTATAGTTCTTAATAAAAGATTTAGAAGTTATTTTACGAAATGAGTATTTTGTTCTTTCTATTTTATAGCAAAATTTAAAATAAAGTGTTAAAAAAACAAAAAAGAGTGCAAAAATGAACTCGCAATATCAGAAAATTACAGGGACGATCCGTGCAATTTTTTTTTTTAAAAAAAAAGGCTTTGTAATTTGTATAGGATATAGTGAAAATTGGCAGGTGATGATGAGGGAGGAAGAGTCCAAAAGGTGGGGCGATGTTTTCGGTGGGAAAGAAAAGGGCAGCTTGTGAATGGGTTGTTAATTGCACTCAAAGTCCCATATTTTACCAAATTTTCATTTTACTCCCTATTTTTTTTTTTTTTCATTTTGATTCTTAACTTGTAGAGTTAGTTGCGCTAATGGTACCCACCCTTTTGCCCTTCTTTTCCTTCATGTGCACCCCCATGGTATCAAACTCAAGCTCACCACTTTCTCCTCTGCACCTTCGACCATCTTGACCCCGTATATAATATCTACCGTTTCTTTTGGAGCATTCGACGATCGGATACTTTGATAGACCAGGAATTGTTATAATCAGTAACTACATCTTATATGAGTAGTACTCAGGATATTATTAAAGTTGGCATGACTGATTCGATTAAACTTAATAGTGTTTACAGACATAACTGAAAAGAAATATAATTAGAAACTGAAGTTAAAAAACAAAAAAAAAAAAATGGATAAAGGTTAGGGGCCATCATGCAATAAACGCTTTGTAAATTCCGACCGTTGAGGGATGTTCCTGCTTTCCAACGAGAGGAGCACATGGTCAACAACATCTTTGGGCTCCTTTTGGCTATTTTGGCTTTTTGATGCAGCTAAAATTGGTTTGGATTGGTGTGTTTGGACACATAGCAGTTGAATATACGGCTGGAGATTAAGAAAGGGTTAAAAAAGATATCTGCGTAAGATTCTCTTCATGTAATTTTAATTATTTTTTTTAAGACAATATGGTACCAGAGTCAGCTTCTGCAGCAGTTTTAAAGAAATTTTGAATTTAATTTCTTTGTCATCTTCTCGTTATCCCTCTTCTATCAATTAACATTATATGATATATCTAATTTTCATCGTATAAATTAGTTGATGTGTTAAGATTATTTCCGAATCATTTTCTTTTTTTTGTATCTATGTTATTTTTTTTCTTCCCTTGTTATCTCTATTAATGTACGTAATATATATATAATTCATCTGAAATATTTCTGCATTAAAAGAAAAGAAAAGAAAATTCTTCACATTGGGGTTAGGCAGGATGATGAAGGCTCCAACTGAAATGCCAGTTTCTCTTATCTACTTTGCGGATAATGGGGAGTGATTGAATAATACTTTATTGCATTATATATATACACCTGAAAAGGACCCTTTTAGTGTTCACCATGTGGATCATCATAAGCTGAGAAACTATTTCGCCATGTAATTAAAAGGCCTATATATATATATACTTATGATGCCACGTGCATCTCTTTTAGTGCATGATCTCTACAACTTATACACTCTAAAAAGTAACAACAAAGTGTTTGGCAAAGAGAAGGTCTAAAATTTACACTGCAACAAGAAATAAAATAAAATCCTAGACTCTGAAAACAAAAGCTCGACTTGTAATTTTAACTTTTTAAGACAACTCTACTCAAACAGTACAAAGATTCACTGCCGATGGAGCACTACTAGAGAAGTGATAAAAAGAAACATAAAGAGAAGAACATGCCCCATTCCTCGCATTTTGTCGCTCTATTCATAGTTTGGCACATAACAGCAGAATATATATATATTATATATATATAAAAGGAAAACAGAGATCCAAAGAAAGCTGATAGATGGTCAAGTTGATTTGCTCTCACATAGATTTGTATTCAATTGCCCATTGAAAACAATTATCAGAAACAATGATCATAATGTAACAGCAACAAGTCAAACATGGAGATATTTCATGATTTGATCAAAGAGATGATGATACTCATTGAAGGCAATGCGTGATAAAATCACATGTTTGCTAAGCTAACAGAGAACAGTTCAGATGGCTGCTGTAACAGTCAAAACCTTGCGCTGAAGACATCAAGATGCATAACAGTTTCATAAAGAAGAGTTCAAATGATAGTATAGTATTACGATCCGAGTTTGAACAAGACCAAACTAGTAGGAAACTAGGTTTTCACTGGTGACCTACTCTTATCTACAAAACTTGAAATATGGTCATCAACAACTTTTGAATGATGTTCTCTGTCATCAATGATACACTAATCAAAGTTCTAAAAGATAGTAGGTGGCTGAAGAGCGGCTGATGACTTGGTCAGCATCCACTGATTGCAGTAGCAAAAACAAGAAGATGATTTCAAATAAGTTTACAAAGAGAAATAGCTTATCAAAATGCACCAAAGCCGGCCAAACAAAACGATAACTAAATAGTCAATATCACTATACTAACCAAAAAGAGGCTAAGTGCCGGCCGAGAAACTCGTCCTCTAAAACATTTACTCTCGAAAACCATTTTTAAACAGCAAAAGAGAAAAAAAAATTGCACCTCATCCAAAAAAATATGCTATCATAGAATCACAAAAGAAAACACAAGAAAAAATAAAAAGAAATTTTATAAGTCAACCTAACATTCAACCAAATCAAACAAGAATCTCGTCCTCATACGTAAGAATATTTTTAATAATTTACCATCCACCCTCTTTGAAAAGCAAAGCCACAAAAAATCCGACAGGTACTTCAGTTCTATGCTAATTATATTATATTTGAGATAATTACCGCAAGATGCAAGGACTTTTTTCATGATGAATTAATACCTATCAAAACATAGAGAAACTCAGGATGACCTCCACAGAGTGGAAAAAAAGATTGAATTTCCCATGCAAGCAATTTCAGTAACTTTCCACTAGAAATATTTCTACGTAATAAGAAAACAAAGCAAGTTTGCTCTACCAGAGTTATATGTCAGAAACAAGCATCTTCTCTATCAAAGTATTGCTTAACATAAGTTTCCTGCGCTTTTCATTATTTTGACTATTTTTTTTACAAAATGGACATGCACTAGAATAATCAATACTGCAAGCAAGAAGAAAGTACTACTAAAGTTGTTATACATAGAACTTTTACAGGACGTGGAATGGTGGAAGGCAAAAAAGATAGTAACACGACCATTAAGATTGTAGGTCTTTCTCTAACAATGTGACCAACTAGAAAATTCAATAGTCCATGCCTTGTGTAGGTATTTTGTGAGCTCCAGATATAAATTTAGTCATTGGATATTGATTGAATACAGAATTCACTTAAATATCTACACGGAAATGTGCCCAAAAAGTCTAAATATTGCATATTTCCTCTCTCACAAGCATACAAGCTACATGCCGGTAAGTTATAATATTTTAACATCAAACAGGTAGATACATTAATGCCGCAAAGGTACACTACCATTATCCATTTCTTACAGAAAAATTTTATTTTAGTGAGGTGTCCAAGTAAAGAAAAATGCTTCCTTTGGAAAAAAAAAAAAAAAACAAAGGTGAAATGCAACACCTAGAGGCTGGACAAGAATTTCAGGTCGAAATAAGACATGCATACAGACGGAATATAGATTAGCTTAATGTGGGTATCCACCAAAGGCCAAAGCTATTAATCCAATCACCATAGTAAATTAACTCAAAACAGCTTAAAACACATTTTTCACTAACAACGAAATAGTATATTTACATCACAACTTCTAAGTTTTATCTCTGTAAGTAATTCATATGTCAATTTGGGGGATTGCAAACACATCCAAACCCAAAAGAAGCACTATAAGTTACAAAAAAATAACTTTATTTGTAAATTCAGTTATAATTAGAGCAACAAACAGCAATGACAATTAACATCATAGAAAACTACAATTAGTACCACATTGTATTGTTATCCGATCGGCTAACGAATCCTCTCTCCACCATCATCTCAACAAGCTCTTCATGCTTCCTCAGCTGCCCCGCCTTCCTCAACAGTTCTAACACCATCTCATACACTGGCCTTGTCGGTTTCAAACCCTTCTCCCCCACCATCTCCCTCATCGTCGCATACGCCCTCCTCCAATTCCCCCTCCCACAGAATGCCGTCGCCAGTGCCGCGTACGTGTTCACGTTCGGCTCCACCCCCTCCGCCTCCATCTCCTTCCTCATCCTCACAACCATATCCATCGACTTCTCCTCATTGAACAGCTGCATTAGAAGGTTATACGTCACAGTGTTCAGCGGGCAATGTAGCTCCCGCATTCTATCATACAACTTGTGGGCAGCGTTCACATTTCCAGTGTTCCGCAAGCAGCGGAATATGGGATTGAACGAGTGGCAATTCGGCGAGCACCCTTTAGCCACCATCTGATTGAGGACTTTAAGGGCGGCATCGAGGTTCTTCTGGCCTTTTCCACAGTGCGTCTCGATGAGGAAGTTGTAGGTTATAATGTCGGGCTCGCACCCGAGCTGCTTCATCTGGTTCCGGACCTGCAGAACCTGCTCGGCGCGCCCGGCTTTGACATGAGCGCGCATAAAATTGTTGAATGTCGCGGTGTTGGGCGCGCAACCAGCGTCAATCATTTGGCAGAGCAGCTCGTGGGCGCGCGGCAATTGGCCGGCCCTGCACATGGCGTCGATCACGATGGTGTAGGTATACACATTAGGGGTTATGCCGAGCTGGCGCATCTCGGCGAAGACCCGCTCGGCCTCATCGAGCCGGGCGGCGCGGCACCAGGCGTGGACGAGGACCGAGTAGAGAACCACATCGGGCGGGAACTGCGATTTGAACGAATCGAACAGGGACTGGGCTTCGCCGGCGAGCCGCTTCTTGGCGAGCGCGGCGAGGAGCGACGCGAGGGAGGCGGGGTCGGGCGCGACGCCGTAGTCCGGCATGCCGCGGAACGCGGCGACGGCGTCCTCGGGGAGCCCGGCGCGGATGTAGCGGCGGATGAGGGCCGCGAAAGTTTGAGGCAAAATTGGGACTTTTGAGCCGCGCATTTCGTCGAGCAGGTGGCGGGCGAGGTCGCAGTGGCGGAGCTTGCCGGAGAGGTCGATCATGGCGGTGAAGGGCTCGGAGAGGGAGTCGGGGGAGGGGTGGGAGGAGAGGAACCAGTGGAAGAAGGCGAGGGTTTGGGGGAAGGGGACGCCATTGCGGAGGGAGGAGACGCGGCGGATGAGGGCGAGGGCGAGGGAGGGGGNTGTGAGAGGGAGAAGAGAGGGAGATGTCATGGGTCATGAGCTTCTTATTTGAGTTGTTGTTGTTGTTGTTGGTAATGGTGGTGGTGGTGGTGGTGGTGGTGGTGGTGGAGAAGAGGAAGGAGAAGGGAGGAGGAAGGAAAAGGGGTTTTGGTTTGAGGAGAAACGCCATGGATGGAGGAGAGTGAGGTGGTTGAGGTGGCCGAGGAGGAGGGAGGGGGTTAGGGTTTAGGGCTCAGTGGGTTGAGCCGTATATGGGCGACCAAATCACTAATTTTGGTTCTAGTTTGGTTCGATCTTGATTATAACTAGTTTGATTTTAATTTAATTTTTTGAAATTAAAATTGTAGTTTGATTTTTATTTAAGAATTAAAAAGAATTAATCCAAATCAAAAAAATCAGAATATGAGTAGAATATAAAAATAAAATATAAGCTACTAGATTTCTAATATCTGTTAATTGTTGTAGTTATATTGGCTAATATAAAATATTAGCTAATATAAATATTAGCCAATATAACTACAACAATTAACAGATATACGCTAATATAAAATATTAGCTTACTATTTTCTTTCTTCTTTTTTCCTAGCAGGCTTAATATTTAAATAATTATTATAATATTATTAGGATTTTCTTCTTTTTCAATTTTATTATTGTTTTATATAAGATTAAACCACTGTTGAAATCTCATTACACTCTTGGGCTTCTTAAAATTTCTAAAACTCAAATATAAGGAAGAGCATTAAATATAGTAGATCACTGTCACAATATCCTATTTAGGATTTTCTATAATATTGTAAATCACATGGCATCATTATTATTATTATTATTATATTCTAAACTTCAAACACCATCGTTACTAACTCTAAGGGGGCGTTTGGATCGACGAATTTGTAGATTCAACGTAAGTCAAGTGTAGTGGTGTTTGAGTTTTTCTGAAGTGTGATTATTTTTCTGTTGTTTGTTTTGACGTAATTCGTACCACTGAAAGTTAAATTCAATCACTTCTGCTGTTTGTTTTGATGTAACTTGGTGCTGGTAAAATTAGTTTTTTGAGTTCCGTTGTTTGTTTTGATGTAAGTAAGTGGATCCCATTATCTCCTAAATATAGTAATAAATTTATCACTATAAAATTTAACCTATTATATAATTAAATTTTTTATTATTATTTAAAGATAATCTTAATTTATTATAAATAAAGTAATTCTAACCCATTATAAAGAAAGTAGAGTTTAGATTTTACTGTTTAATAAATTGTTTAGAGAAGGTTGAGTGTGGTGGAAGTTGAGTTCGGTACTTTAGAGCCGGAAGTCGAGAGTAGATGAAGTGGAGCTCTAACGTAACTTGAGTTATATTATATTTTTTACTTACACCAAAATAAATAACGGAAGTGATGGAACTTAAGTTCCATCACTCCACTTACACCAGAACAAACGGGCCCTAAATCCTTCACTTCTATACATTCTAACACATCAACAATATTTATATAAGATACGCATTTTAAAGTACATTAAGTATTCTTTTAATATGAAATATTAAAAATATTATTCTATAATAATTTAAATTTATATAGTGGATTAGATTTTTTTACACCAACAAATAAAAAAAAACAATCAAACGAAAAAGAGAATTTAACGGCTGAGAGCTATTGAGAAAGAAAAAAAATTGCATTATCGAATCTGGTGAAATCAAACAATCCAAATAGGATAAGATTATTGAATGTCATTGACAGGTTGGGACTGAATAAAAATTAAAATTTTATACTAAACACATCATCAATTCATCACAACTATCCATAATTTTATTATCACAGAATTTCAATTTGTGATTTCAAATATGATTGCCACGTGGCCACTATTTTCTTTGTGTATTATATTTAGGATCTGTTTGATTAAATATAATTAAAAATACAGTATAGATAGATATGCATATAGTTGAAAATATAATAGTTATAACTATATATATCTTATTTAATTCGATATAATAAAAAGTACTGTAACTATAAGTAATTTATTTAGTTTCGTATTGTTGAGACATATATTTTTAAAATGTTGTCGTGTTATATTTGTGGTGATAACATTATCTCCAATATAAAAAAGAAAAAAAAAAGTTTTGTTTAAAAAGTGATTAGGTTGATATTTACTTTCTGTTGAAAGTCACTCTCTTTACCTGCTACAGCTAGAACTGCTATAAATTTGAACGTAGTTTCAATTGAACTTCCTCATTCAGTTCAATTATAATAGTTAAATTTAAATACATCAAATCAAATATCAAATTTGAATATCAAAGTTGAATATACGTACATACATACATACATATATATAGAGCTAGGTTCCTATGTTTTGAAAGTACGGAGGCCTCCGTACTTGTAAATTATTTTCGATGATGGAGCATCTGATTCGGTAATCGGTTCCGTTAGACATGATCTACGCTATTGGAACTATTTAAAAACCAACTTTCATAATTTTTTGACTTCATCTACCTAATGAACGAGTAGGCTCAAAATGAACGACTGAAATAAAAATCTTACAAAAAATAGTGATAAAAGACTCAAATTTCAAATCGGAAATTGTTCTTACTCTTGATGTAACTAAAA